>NW_020329023.1:0-18756 GCF_001858045.2 Oreochromis niloticus | reverse complement strand
TGCCACTCCTTGGTGCAAAATGAATAATAAATATAAATGTAAAATATAAAAGGTACAATAAACAAACGTAAGTACTCTCAAAAGTAAGCATGATATTTACATGGAATAGCAGCATTAATATAATGACAGTGACAGTATGGTATGGCTAAGCAGGTTCAATCGTTTTTGTGCTTATTTACAACGGTGATAGCTCTGGGAAAGAAGCTATCCCTGAATCTGTTTGTCCTGGTTTTTATGTGACCTGTATCGTCGGCCTGACGGTAATAGTTCAAACAGTTGATTGCTGGGTGAGAATGGTCCTTGATGATATTGCCAGCTCTGCTGAGGTACCGGGAGTTTGCAATGACCTCCAGGCTGGGCAGAGAGCAGCCAGTGATCTTCTGGGCTGTGTTGATGACCCTCTGCAGTACTTTCCTGTCTGCAGCTGAGCACCCTGCATACCATGTTGTTATGCCGTACGTTAGGATGCTCTCTATGGTGGCTCTGTAGAATGTCACCAGCAGCCTCTCCTCCAGGTTGCTCCTCCTGAGCACTCTCAGAAAGTGGAGACGCTGCTGGGCCTTTTTTACCACCGCAGTGGTATTTGCAGTCCAGGAGAGATCATCAAGATCTGCACGCCCAGAAACCTCATGGAGTGTACCCTCTCCACACGGTTCCCGTGAATGTAAAGTGGGGCCGGGTCTGCTCTGCCCTTCCTGAAGTCCAAGATGAGTTCTTTAGTTTTCGTGGTGTTCAGTTGGAGGTTGTTAACTGAACACCACTCAGTCAGTCTGTTGACCTCATCTCTGTAGTCCGACTCATCCCCTTGAGATGAGTCCAACCACAGTGGTGTCGTCCGCAAACTTTATGATGGTGTTTGAGAGATGGGTAGGGGAGCAGTCGGATGTGTAGAGCGTAAACAGGAGGGGACTCAGAACACATCCTTGTGGAGACCCAGTGCTGAGTGTGATGGTGCTGGACAGGTGGGGGCCGAGTCTGACAGAGTGTGGTCTGTTTGTCAGGAAGTCCTTGATCCAGAGGCAGATGGGGGTGGAGAGTCCCAGGTGAGACAGTTTCTGGACCAGGATCTCCGGGATGATATGATTAAATGCTGAGCTGAAGTCCAGGAAGAGCATTCTCACATAGCTTCCTCTGTGCTCCAGGTGACTCAGCGCAGTGTGGAGCGCTATGGTGATAGCGTCCTCGGTGGATCGATTAGTCCTGTAGGCAAATTGGTGGGGGTCCAAAGTGGGAGGCAGACTGGCCCTGATGTGCTGACAGACCAGTCTCTCAAAGCACTTCATCACTACAGGCGTAAGTGCAACAGGCCTGTAATCATTTGGGTGACCACAGCTGTCTTCTTGGCGATGGGATGATGGTGGAGGTTTGAGGCAGGGCGGGACGGTGTTAATGACAAGGAAAGGTTGAAGATTTTAGTGAAGACTCCGGTCAGTTCGTCAGCACATGCTCTGAGAACCTTTCCATGTATTCCATCAGGACCTGCCGCCTTCCTGGGATTCACTGACCTTAGAACACACCTCACTTGATGCTCCCTAAGTGTTAGTGTGCCGGTACTGGGGGCGGGTGGAAGTGGTGTGACAGCTGAGGGTCTGGTTGTCTCAAAGCGGGCGAAGAAACGATTTAGATCCTCAGCCAGCGAGGCATCAATCCTAGATGTCGCCTGGTTATTGCTTCTGTAGTTGGTAATGTGATTGATCCCCTGCCACATTTTTCTGGGGTCGTTGTCAGCAAAGTGATCTTCATTCCTCCTCCTATAGGCAGCCTTAGCTTTCCTGATGCCTCTACTCAGGTCTGCCCTGTCCCCTGACTTGAAGGCAGTGTTGCGGCTTTTTAGGAGGGATTGCACTTCGCTATTCATCCAGGGTTTTTGATTTGGAAACACCCTGACCCTTTTGTTGACGGTGACATTGTCAACACAGTTCCTGATGTACGAGAGTACAGTGTCCGTGTACTCCTGGAGGTTGTGGCTGGAGAATAAATCCCATACAGTAGTTGAGAAGCAGTCCTGCAGTTGAGAGAGGGCTCCTTCAGGCCAGGTTTTTATTGTCTTTGTCTGGGGCTTTGTTTTTCTCAGCAGGGGGTGTAGGTGGGGGTGAGGGACATGCAGAGGTGGTCAGATCCAGCCAGGTGGGGAGGGTGTCGCTCTGAAAGCATGCCTGATGTTTGAATAGACATGATCCAAGGTGTGTTCTCCTCTCGTAGCAAAGTCCACAAACTGGACAAATTTAGGAAGCACAGTCTTTAGGCACGCTTTGTTAAAGTCACCGGCGACAATAAAAACCCCATCGGGGTGGGCAGCTGTTGCTTGTTTATGGTGTTGAGCAAGAGGCTGAGAGCCGTGCCGACGTTCGCATCCGGCGGTATATAAACAGCTATCACAATAACTACTGTAAACTCCCTCGGGATGTAAAAAGGTCTGCACGAGACTGCCAGAACCTCCAAATCAGGAGAACAGTGTGTGTGAATGATCCTGCTGTTACAACACCACTCGTTATGCACGTAAACACATAGCCCCCTCCTCTGCTTTTACCTGAGTTGCTGTTTCTGTCGTGCCGATGTAGCGTGCGGCCTGCTAACTCGACTACAGCGTCGGGAATCAGCGGGTGAAGCCACGACTCCGTAATAAGAATAATGCTGCAGTTGCGTGCAAAGCTCGTGGTGGCTATCTGTAGCTCCAATTCGTCCAGTTTGTGGGTGATGGATCTGGCGTTCGATACGAAAAGGCTCGGAAGTGCTGGCCGGTGTGGTTGTTTGCGTAGCCTAGCATCTGAGCCCGACCGGCATCCCCTCTTCTGCTTTCTCTCCCTCCGTCGCCTCCTACGCTTGCTGGGCGGGCAGACCATCCACGGTGACCCTGGCGGTCTCGCTATCTCCTCCAGGATGTTGTGTGTTCGCTGATATTCGCCAGAAACAGACAACTATATTTGAAACCTAGGTCAATTAGGTTCTGGCGACTGTAAGAGATGACGGCGTTGCAAACATTTAAAATATACACAGTAAAAGTAAAAACGAGCACCAAACTGGAGAGCTAAGAGCCGCTGCACCCGTGCGCGCCGCCATCTTATTAATCTTTAAAACTAAAAGGTGCACAAACAAGTACAAGATATTTACAATAAGCAGACCTCAGTGCAAGAAAGTGTCTTTCCAACACTGAAAAGGTTAAAGTTAAGTTTAAAGGTGTAAAAAAGTACAGGATATTTACAATAAGCAGACCTCAGTGCCAGAAAGTGTCTTTCCAACACTGAAAAGGTCAAAGGTCAACTTTAAAGGTGTAAAAACAAGTACAGGATATTTACAATAAGCAGACCTCAGTGCAAGAAAGTGTCTTTCCAACACTGAAAAGGTCAAAGGTCAACTTTAAAGGTGTAAAAACAAGTACAAGATATTTACAATAAGCAGACCTCAGTGCAAGAAAGTGTCTTTCCAACACTGAAAAGGTCAAAGGTCAACTTTAACATTGAAAGGTGTAAAAACAAGTACAAAACAAGTACAAGATATTTACAATGAGCAGATCTCAGTGCAAGAAAGTGTCTTTCCAACACTGAAAAGGTCAAAGGTCAACTTTAAAGGTGTAAAAACAAGTACAAGATATTTACAATGAGCAGATCTCAGTGCAGGAAAGTGTCGTTCCAACACTGAAAAGGTCAAAGGTCAACTTTAACATTGAAAGGTGTAAAAACAAGTACAGGATATTTACAATAAGCAGACCTCAGTGCAAGACAGTGCATTTCAACACTGAAAAGGTCAAAGGTCAACTTTAACATTGAAAGGTGTAAAACAAGTACAAGATATTTACAATGAGCAGATCCAGTGCAAGAAAGTGTCTTTCCAACACTGAAAAGGTCAAAGGTCAACTTTAACATTAAAAGGTGTAAAAACAAGTACAAGATATTTACAATGAGCAGATCTCAGTGCAAGAAGTGTCTTTCCAACACTGAAAGGTTAAAGGTCAAGTTTAAAGGTGTAAAAACAAGTACAGGATATTTACAATAAGCAGACCTCAGTGCAGGAAAGTGTCGTTCCAACACTGAAAAGGTCAAAGGTCAACTTTAACATTGAAAGGTGTAAAAACAAGTACAAGATATTTACAATGAGCAGATCTCAGTGCAGGAAAGTGTCGTTCCAACACTGAAAAGGTCAAAGGTCAACTTTAACATTGAAAGGTGTAAAAACAAGTACAGGATATTTACAATAAGCAGACCTCAGTGCAAGAAAGTGTCTTTCCAACACTGAAAAGGTCAAAGGTCAACTTTAACATTAAAAGGTGTAAAAACAAGTACAAGATATTTACAATGAGCAGATCTCAGTGCAAGAAAGTGTCTTTCCAACACTGAAAAGGTTAAAGGTCAAGTTTAAAGGTGTAAAAACAAGTACAGGATATTTACAATAAGCAGACCTCAGTGCAGGAAAGTGTCGTTCCAACACTGAAAAGGTCAAAGGTCAACTTTAACATTGAAAGGTGTAAAAACAAGTACAAGATATTTACAATAAGCAGACCTCAGTGCAAGACAGTGCATTTCCAACACTGAAAAGGTCAAAGGTCAACTTTAACATTAAAAGGTGTAAAAACAAGTACAAGATATTATTTACAATAAGCAGACTTCAGTGCAAGAAAGTGTCTTTCCAACACTGAAAAGGTCAAAGGTCAACTTTAACATTAAAAGGTGTAAAAACAAGTACAAGATATTTACAATAAGCAGACCTCAGTGCAAGAAAGTGTCTTTCCAACACTGAAAAGCACAAAGGTCAACTTTAGAATAGAATAGAATAGAATAGCCTTTATTGTCATTGTACAGGGTACAACGAAATTGGAGTGCCACTCCCTTGGTGCAAAATGCAATAATAAATATAAATGTAAAATATAAAAGGTACAATAAAACAAACCTAAGTACTCTCAAAAGTAAGCATGATATTTACAGGATAGCAGCATTAATATAATGACAGTGACAGTATGGTATAGTTAAGCAGGTTCAATCGTTTTTGTGCTTATTTACAACGGTGATAGCTCTGGGAAAGAAGCTATCCCTGAATCTGTTTGTCCTGGTTTTATGTGACCTGTATCGTCGGCCTGACGGTAATAGTTCAAACAGTTGATTGCTGGGGTGAGAATGGTCCTTGATGATATTGCCAGCTCTGCTGAGGTACCGGGAGTTTGCAATGACCTCCAGGCTGGGCAGAGAGCAGCCAGTGATCTTCTGGGCTGTGTTGATGACCCTCTGCAGTACTTTCCTGTCTGCAGCTGAGCACCCTGCATACCATGTTGTTATGCCGTACGTTAGGATGCTCTCTATGGTGGCTCTGTAGAATGTCACCAGCAGCCTCTCCTCCAGGTTGCTCCTCCTGAGCACTCTCAGAAAGTGGAGACGCTGCTGGGCCTTTTTTTACCACCGCAGTGGTATTTGCAGTCCAGGAGAGATCATCAGAGATCTGCACGCCCAGAAACCTCATGGAGTGTACCCTCTCCACACGGTTCCCGTGAATGTAAAGTGGGGCCGGGTCTGCTCTGCCCTTCCTGAAGTCCAAGATGAGTTCTTTAGTTTTCGTGGTGTTCAGTTGGAGGTTGTTAACTGAACACCACTCAGTCAGTCTGTTGACCTCATCTCTGTAGTCCGACTCATCCCCCCTTGAGATGAGTCCAACCACAGTGGTGTCGTCCGCAAACTTTATGATGGTGTTTGAGAGATGGGTAGGGGAGCAGTCGGATGTGTAGAGCGTCAACAGGAGGGGACTCAGAACACATCCTTGTGGAGACCCAGTGCTGAGTGTGATGGTGCTGGACAGGTGGGGGCCGAGTCTGACAGAGTGTGGTCTGTTTGTCAGGACGTCCTTGATCCAGAGGCAGATGGGGGTGGAGAGTCCCAGGTGAGACAGTTTCTGGACCAGGATCTCCGGGATGATATGATTAAATGCTGAGCTGAAGTCCAGGAAGAGCATTCTCACATAGCTTCCTCTGTGCTCCAGGTGACTCAGCGCAGTGTGGAGCGCTATGGTGATAGCGTCCTCGGTGGATCGATTAGTCCTGTAGGCAAATTGGTGGGGGTCCAAAGTGGGAGGCAGACTGGCCCTGATGTGCTGACAGACCAGTCTCTCAAAGCACTTCATCACTACAGGCGTAAGTGCAACAGGCCTGTAATCATTTGGGCTGACCACAGCTGTCTTCTTGGCGATGGGGATGATGGTGGAGGTTTTGAGGCAGGGCGGGACGGTGTTTAATGACAAGGAAAGGTTGAAGATTTTAGTGAAGACTCCGGTCAGTTCGTCAGCACATGCTCTGAGAACCCTTCCATGTATTCCATCAGGACCTGCCGCCTTCCTGGGATTCACTGACCTTAGAACACACCTCACTTGATGCTCCCTAAGTGTTAGTGTGCCGGTGCTGGGGGCGGGTGGAAGTGGTGTGACAGCTGAGGGTCTGGTTGTCTCAAAGCGGGCGAAGAAACGATTTAGATCCTCAGCCAGCGAGGCATCAATCCTAGATGTCGCCTGGTTATTGCTTCTGTAGTTGGTAATGTGATTGATCCCCTGCCACATTTTTCTGGGGTCGTTGTCAGCAAAGTGATCTTCAATCCTCCTCCTATAGGCAGCCTTAGCTTTCCTGATGCCTCTACTCAGGTCTGCCCTGGCCGCCCTATACGCAGCCCTGTCCCCTGACTTGAAGGCAGTGTTGCGGCTTTTTAGGAGGGATTGCACTTCGCTATTCATCCAGGGTTTTTGATTTGGAAACACCCTGACCCTTTTGTTGACGGTGACATTGTCAACACAGTTCCTGATGTACGAGAGTACAGTGTCCGTGTACTCCTGGAGGTTGTGGCTGGAGAATAAATCCCATACAGTAGTTGAGAAGCAGTCCTGCAGTTGAGAGAGGGCTCCTTCAGGCCAGGTTTTTATTGTCTTTGTCTGGGGCTTTGTTTTTCTCAGCAGGGGGGTGTAGGTGGGGGTGAGGGACATGCAGAGGTGGTCAGATCCAGCCAGGTGGGGGAGGGGTGTCGCTCTGAAAGCATGCCTGATGTTTGAATAGACATGATCCAAGGTGTGTTCTCCTCTCGTAGCAAAGTCCACAAACTGGACAAATTTAGGAAGCACAGTCTTTAGGCACGCTTTGTTAAAGTCACCGGCGACAATAAAAACCCCATCGGGGTGGGCAAGCTGTTGCTTGTTTATGGTGTTGAGCAAGAGGCTGAGAGCCGTGCCGACGTTCGCATCCGGCGGTATATAAACAGCTATCACAATAACTACTGTAAACTCCCTCGGGATGTAAAAAGGTCTGCACGAGACTGCCAGAACCTCCAAATCAGGAGAACAGTGTGTGTGAATGATCCTGCTGTTACAACACCACTCGTTATGCACGTAAACACATAGCCCCCCTCCTCTGCTTTTACCTGAGTTGCTGTTTCTGTCGTGCCGATGTAGCGTGCGGCCTGCTAACTCGACTGCAGCGTCGGGAATCAGCGGGTGAAGCCACGACTCCGTAATAAGAATAATGCTGCAGTTGCGTGCAAAGCTCGTGGTGGCTATCTGTAGCTCCAATTCGTCCAATTTGTGGGTGATGGATCTGGCGTTCGATACGAAAAGGCTCGGAAGTGCTGGCCGGTGTGGTTGTTTGCGTAGCCTAGCATCTGAGCCCGACCGGCATCCCCTCTTCTGCTTTCTCTCCCTCCGTCGCCTCCTACGCTTGCTGGGCGGGCAGACCATCCACGGTGACCCTGGCGGTCTCGCTATCTCCTCCAGGATGTTGTGTGTTCGCTGATATTCGCCAGAAACAGACAAACTATATTTGAAACCTAGGTCAATTAGGTTCTGGCGACTGTAAGAGATGACGGCGTTGCAAACATTTAAAAATATACACAGTAAAAGTAAAAACGAGCACCAAACTGGAGAGCTAAGAGCCGCTGCACCCGTGCGCGCCGCCATCTTGTTAATCTTTAAAATTAAAAGGTGCACAAACAAGTACAAGATATTTACAATGAGCAGACCTCAGTGCAAGAAAGTGTCTTTCCAACACTGAAAAGGTCAAAGGTCAACTTTAACATTAAAAGGTGTAAAAACAAGAACAAGATATTTACAATAAGCAGACCTCAGTGAAAGAAAGTGTCTTTCCAACACTGAAAAGGTCAAAGGTCAACTTTAAAGGTGTAAAAACAAGTACAGGATATTTACAATAAGCAGACCTCAGTGCCAGAAAGTGTCTTGCCAACACTGAAAAGGTCAAAGGTCAACTTTAAAGGTGTAAAAACAAGTACAGGATATTTACAATAAGCAGACCTCAGTGCAAGAAAGTGTCTTTCCAACACTGAAAAGGTCAAAGGTCAACTTTAACATTGAAAGGTGTAAAAACAAGTACAAGATATTTACAATAAGCAGACCTCAGAGCAAGAAAGTGTCTATCCAACACTGAAAAGGTTAAAGGTCAACTTTAACATTAAAAGGTGTAAAAACAAGAACAAGATATTTACAATAAGCAGACCTCAGAGCAAGAAAGTGTCTTTCCAACACTGAAAAGGTTGAAGGTCAACTTTAACATTAAAAGGTGTAAAAACAAGAACAAGATATTTACAATAAGCAGACCTCAGTGCAAGAAAGTGTCTTTCCAACACTGAAAAGGTCAAAGGTCAACGTTAAAGGTGTAAAAACAAGTACAAGATATTTACAATAAGCAGACCTCAGTGCAAGAAAGTGTCTTTCCAACACTGAAAAGGTCAAAGGTCAACGTTAACATTAAAAGGTGTTCAAACAAGTACAAGATATTTACAATAAGCAGACCTCAGTGCAAGAAAGGGAGGTGGGGGGGTACTCACCTTCCACTTCACTGACACACATCAGCATCCAGTTCTTCATGAGAAGAGGGGGAGGGGGAGAGGGCGATGTACTCACCTTTATTGACGCGCTCGGTTTCAGTGTCCCATGCTTCATCAGAAGAGATGGCGCTCAGGAGAGTGTCATCAAGGATCCTCATGACTTCAGAAAGGCCTCGTTCTCGGGACGTTCAACAATGTAGTCAAGACAGCCTGTAAGGAAACAAGTTTAAAATAACATTAGGAATGTAGTAAACACCCAGTGCTAAAGCTACAGGCTACATTTATATCAGACTGAATGACACTTTACTTGTTCATGTGAGAAGAAAACAAGATGTCAACTATGTCCACAATCATTAAGTGAAGCATCCATTTTTAAAAAAAGAGCACCAAATCTCTGCCAAGGCAGCTCACTCTGTGCACACTACCCTGTTAAGGTAACAGTATTGTATTTTGTATACGTCCATTTTGTTTATTTGTTCTTTTTAAACCTTTATGCAAACACTGCGTTCGAGTAGGTAATGGATAATAGGTATTGATTTGTAAAGAACTGGGCATGAATACCTTATTATATAAATATTCTACAGTAAATTTATAACTACTTATAATTTATAACAGGGGTAGGCAACCTTTTTGATGGCGAGTGCCATTTAAAATTTCCTCAGAAGTCAGTGTGCCATATGATTGCATTAGCAATAAATTTAATAACGCTCTATATTAACAGTTACACATTATATAGAACCACTTTATAGAATTATATTTGTTTGCAAATGTTGGCAGCTATCAGCGAATAGTTATCAGCTATTTTGAAACAAAAAAAAGACACTTTTTATTCATAACAAGAACTCCATAACGGCAAATGAACTGTACAACAGAAAATACAAATGCTATTTATGGTCTCCTCACAACAATGATAAGAAAAATAAACTGGGCCAATATGGTATGTTTGTTAATACAGAGACACACATGTTAATGTGATCTCTGGTCTCCCACTCAGAGACACAGGTCTCCGAGTGTCCAACATTCAGACAGCTACCTGAGGACACTCATGTGAGAGAAAATCTGCTCACACAGATATGTAGAGCCAAATACTGTCAATAAGGCCTCTGCAATGTTCTGAAGACAGTTAAACTTGTCAGGTAGTGATGTCCAGCAGGTGAAAATGCAAGCTCCATGAACATGCACAGCTGTAGATTCCAGCTGCTTCGATGTCGCATTAACTGGCATTAACTCAGCCAGTTAATGCCAGACAAATCTAGCTGCTCATTAAAGATTTCTGGTTTGATCAGAAATAAAACATTGGTCCATACACCTGAAAGTCCCAAAATGCATTGTGTCTCGAGTCTATGGATGCAATTTGACTAAAGACCGGCCCCCCAGATATTAAAGCCATAAAGCCTTTGAATGAAAACAAACGCTGTTGTGACAGTGATGTACACTGTCTTGTTGGTAAATGTATGATTTCTATTCATTTTACGTCAGATGAAAACTTTGGTTGTAAGCTTTAGATAATTATTTAATAACAGCCAGACATTTTAAATGAGAATAAGAAAGTATTTCTTTGTGCCCCCCTTTCCCTGTTAATGCCCTACCTGGCCCCCTGGCAAAACTTTGCTAGACCTGCACAGTTACCAGCTGTCAGCTACGTAGAAAAGGATCCTGGTGTTATTTGTCTCTCAGAAACAGTTCATAACTTCCCTTCAACTCATTCATGTCACCTAAAAGGTAAACCTGTTTCTCCATCACCTGTTCAGCTCTGATGATTTAGTAAGGACATCTCCTGGTTTCATCTTCATGTTTCCCTCTCACCAGATATACAAACCGATATCATGACCAGCAGTTTTTACAGCTGTGGCTCCAGCAAACATCAGCTGATACTAGAAATTAATATTAAATACATTCTAACAACAGCTGACCAAGCTTAAACGTGCTGCTGTTGTTTAGTGCGACATCCGGCAGTTTCCTCTTTCTGGCGCAAAGTGAGCGATAAACAAACAAGAGAGAAAAGCTGATCATTGATCATTGATCAGTTTCACGATTGAAGTAGCAACAGGAGAGAGAGGGGAGAGAATGAGAGGAGAAGAAGATGCAGCTGTGCAGCAAAGACACAATAACTCCAGCTTTGTGTCTTTTTCCATCCTGGCTGAAGTACGGGACAAACTGTGTTCCTTCTCAGCTCAACACGAAACGGGTAATAATTTCTCTGAATGCAGGACGATTCCGTTTGTACCGGACGGTTGGCAACTCTACTAACTAACCTTATGAATAAAATAAAGTTCACTATCAATAAAATCATAGCACCCGCCCAGCAGTATATAAATTCCGTCATGCTAGCTAGTACGCAGTACGAGTTATTGTAACTGACTGTAAAAAGTCAGCACAACGAAAATAAACTCCACCTAAACTTGGTTTATATCTGACCCAGATAAACTGCAGGTCATTAACTTCTTACCTGAAGTTCAGTTCACCTGACGCTCCGACCGGCGGCTGCCTCGGGTCTCTCCGACTCCTGCCTCCCCTTCCCTCATCCACCTGCTGGCCTCCACCACTTGTTAATTTTACTGAATCTGTGGAAGCTCCGCCATAGCCACCACCAAACAACTGAGTTATTTTTACACACCGATCAGCTTCTGGTCAGTCCACCACCAAAAAAATAATAATAATGATAATAATCGGGCCACCGAGCAAATGCCCTTATGCCCGATGGCCAGTCCAGCTATGGTCGTGCGTGCTATCAGTTAACCCTTCGCGTGCCAACGGTGGCACGTGCCTAGGGTTGCCGACCCCTGATTTATAACTAACTAATGGCATTATGTAGCTTACAAAAGTTATAGTTATAGTTTATTTAAGTGAAGCCTTTGATCCAGAGAAGAAAATGATGTTAGGACCTACAGGGGATCTGGTATGTTTACATATGTTCTACCGTTGCTGTTACCATAGAAACCGATATACACATATATATGTATATTGGGGTAGGGGGCTTTTTTACTAATGTTAAGCTAATTTTAACCATTTCATTTGAAAAAAGTGTCAAATTTGAAGGCTTTAAATCAAAGTAACACCTTTTTTCACATTCATACACCAGTCGGTAATAAATTCTACACCTCTCCTGGAAAATTTAAAGCATACAAGCAATTTACCGGGAAAAGTCTTGGAATACACTTATTTTGATGACATTAAAACTTGATATTCACACTGGAACTTGTTAAATTATTATAGTCATCTAGTGACTCTTAAAATAATTGAAGAAATTTTTGAAATTTTGTACCAGGTGACTGTCGATGAGTCGGGGTCCACGACGAGCCATCTTCAAGCTTTGCTGTTATGATGAAACATGAGTACAAAGATCCAAAGATGCAGTAGTTGTTGTCGCTTTCTAGTAAAATCCGCTTTCTGTAGAATATTCTCCAAACGTTATCTATCCACAAGCTGAGCTTGGAGCAGGTCAAGACAAGTCCAAGAGCAAGTGTAAAGGACGACTGGAACCTTGTGCAGCATTCATATACCTACAGCGGCCGTGGTTACGGTTGCTAACATGCGTGTGCACGTGATAGAACTATATGAATTGAGCCCATCGCAATGTAATTTACAGTAAAGTTATGGTCATTTATAGTTACTGCCTTTGTTACCCTTTATGTGGGATGTCTAATAACCATGTAGGTATATCCAGAAATAAACACAGATATTAGAAAGCAGCAAGTCAGTACCTGAGATGTTTGCTTGAGTGAATAACATTAGCATATGCTAATATTACGTCTTCACATTTTCTTTTCAAAGGTAACAAAACTTAGCGTTCTCGCTACTTACCATGCTGTAATACAGCTATATGCTAGCACAGACATTTAACAATGTTTTTTAAAATGCTAGCCGTGCTAATTAGCCTTAGGATTGCTTGAGGTCTTGTTTCGTAGGAGCTTAGGCCCTTAAGACATAACATATAGCAAGAACCTATAACGATAATTGACATTTGACCCCCTTTGTGATTATAGCAGCTGTGTGTTATGTCATGGCATGTTTTAAAATGCCACCTGAAATTTATGCAACCAGTGCAAGGAGGGGGGTTCTGATAGTTGTACTTTGGCCCATGGCGTATGGGTGTAACGGAGAATCAGCCAATCAAATCGCACCGTCTGAGCGCAGGTTCCAGTCCTGTTGGGACAAAGGCTGTTTACATTATCAAAAGATAAACATCATTTTTAATTTAGTTCATGTGGATAACATTTATTTTCACTTTGCTTTTTCTTATTATTTGATTATCATTTTTATCATTTAAAATGATCATTTATCATTTTATTTATATTACAGTGTTACGGCCTGTGGAGTATTATGTACCTATACTGTGTAAGGAATATCTTTTATTATATTTATGTATTATCACATTATTTATTGTACAATGCTTTGGTGCCACGGGATTTTAGCATGCCTCAATGTCTCACACATTCATTCCGCTAACATAAGGTATCTCAGGAAGTTGGAAGCAGGCGTTCACACAGGAAGAGTTAATCTTTGTCTTCTCCACTGTAAGAGGAAGCAAGGGAGTGTGAACTTTTCTCTGGGGAGACCAAAGGTGTGAAAACAGCGGTGTACTGCCTTTTGGTTCTGTAGAAGGTGTTTAAACCCAAGCTGTGTTGGGTTCAGCAGAGACTCTGCCTTGGGTTTAACCCACGATGGCTGCTCTCACCAAGTAGGTTTTGCTGTTTTGATGAAGGATGTTAGCTACATCCTACCGTTGTCTGTAGGCTTTATTTAATGGAAACGTCCACAACAACTGTCACAAAGTATATAACTCAGAATAAACTGTATCATCTCAAAACTGTGACGATACAGTTTTGAGATGATACAGACCAGACATACTCTTCAGTTATGCAGACATCCAACTTTTAATACAAAGGTTAAAGTTAAAACTATAATTCAGATACATTCTGATGGCATAGAAAATTAAGCTTATGCATAATTTCAATAAGGAAGATCTGTAATAACTCATTTGTCTGCTTCCTGGTGGCTGCTAGTTTATATCTATTCAGAATCAGAATCAGAATACTTTATTGATCCCTAGGGGAAATTATTTTTCGTTACAGTGCTCCATTATAAACAACATTAACAAAGACAGACAATACACTAACTAAGAATAGCACAATATATTCAGGTATATATATATACATAAAAGTCACTATACATAAAAGTCACTATTAATAAATAGCTGAAAAAGAACATGTGCAAGAAGGTGTAGCTGTTGCAGTAAACAGTGTGTTAAGTGGATGAGTTGTACAGGGAGATGGCCACAGGCAGGAATGATTTCCTGTGCGTTCAGTGGTGCTTTTCGGTAATCTCAGTCTCTCACTCAACGTGCTCCTGTGACTGACCAGCATGTCATGGAGTGGGTGGGAGGTGTTATCCAACATTGTCTTTATCTTGGACAACATCCGCCTCTCCGACACCACCTTGAGGGAGTCCAGCTCCATCCCACAACATTACTGGCCTTACGAATCAGTTTATGGAGTCTGTTGGCATCTGCGACCCTCAGCCTGCTCCCCCAGCATGCAACGGCATAGAGGATCGCACTGGCCACAACAGACTCGCAGAAAATCCTGAGCATTTTCTGGCAGATGTTGAAGGACCTCAGTCGCCTCAAAAAATAGAGACGACTCTGGCCCTTTCTGTAAAGTGCTGTGGTGTTTTTAGCCCAGTCCAGTTTATTGTCAATGTGTACTCCAAGGTATTTATAGTCCTCCACAATGTCAACACTGACCCCTTGGATTGAAACAGGGGTCAAGTGTTTCCTGGTCTTCCTGAAGTCCACTATCAATTCCTTAGTCTTTGCCCGTTGAGCTGCAGATGATTCTGCTCCACCACGTGACAAAGGAGTCGACCACAGCCCGGTACTCTGTCTCATCATCCCTGTTGATGCATCCAACCACCGCAGAGTCATCAGAAAACTTCTGAAGATGGCAGGTCTCTGTGCAGTGGCTGAAGTCTGTGGTGTAGAGGGTGAAGAGGAAGGGGGAGAGGACAGTCCCCTGTGGTGCCCGTGTGTTGCTGATTACCTTGTCAGACACACACTGTGGGAGACGTACATATTGTGGTCTTTCTGTCAGGTAATCAACAATCCAGGACACCAGAGAAGCATCCACCTGCATCGCTGTTAACTTATCACCCAGGAGGGTCGCCTGATGGTGTTGAAAGCACATTCATTTTCCAGCACAAACTCAGTACTGGCTTCATTACTTTCTTCCAGTTATGCTCTTGCCTGCCTTCTCCAAGCAACTCAGCCTCACTCTGCATGCTTTAAATCTGTTGCTCTTCTGCTTCTGCTATTCTGCGTTTCAGATCTCAGCCATGCAGCCCGCTCCTCTCTTTCTCCTCCTCACGTGGTCACTTGGAACCCTGTCCCAGCCTCCATCTTCATCACTACCAGCATGTTGACTCTGGGTGGGGCTTGTGCAAATCCTGCCACTGCTGAGATTCCTTCTGCTATGATGGGTCATTGGAGTCTAAGTGCCTAACAGTTACATTTATTTCTGTATCTCAATAAATCATGTGGTTTTTTCCACATGATCTTTCCTTATTGAACTGTTTTGTAGATAAGCTTCAGCCAGCAAGCAACAATACCTAAACCAAAATATTATCACCAGAAGTGAGAAAGTGTCTGGACTATCTCCAGCTGTGTTGCATGTATTAAAGATAACTTCAGACACTGTCTGGTTGTCATGTCTGAAACAGGCTGTACAGTCACACAGATAAAGACATCAGTCATTCTCTAATGATATAAATCAACCAGAAGATTATAAGACAAAGCTGTGAGACGCCACTAGAGAAAGGATGGCTTGTTATCATTACATGAAATGATTAGAATTAATATGTAAGCTTTCAGGGCAGCACTCACAACTTTTTCAAACTGATTACCTGATGGTAGCTTACACAGATATATAAACATACAGGTGAACTCTAAGAGGTTATAAAGAAGAGAGCTGTGCTTTTACAGAAACAATTTATTTACATTTTATTTACAATCAGTTTTTATTTATATAAACAAATAACATTACGAAACTAGAACAAAACTATAAACTGTTATAAACCTGTTTCGGTCCATTTGGCAGAACTGCAGAGGCGGCCTGTTTGTTGGGTTTCTGGCCTTTTCCTCTTTTTCTCCATCCTTTCCTCTGACCTCTTCCTGGTAGCATCCAGATCCCTTTGGAAAATTCTGTCTGGGCAAATTCCTCAAGGGCATTTTCGGGTTACTGATTCCCTCAGCAGCATAGTTTGATGCACCTTGTTGGAACATAGAATAGAGCACAGGCCCTCTGGTAAAATAGTGGACGGTGGATCCGTGTGTCTCATATTGAGACTTGGGCTGTCCACAGGCAAGACAAGTCTTTGTCTGCCTTCTTTTCCCTCAGGCTGCTGCTGCTGCTGTTGCTTTTCTAAGATGCCTCCACATCTTCTCTATTGAGTCAGTGGTGCAGACAGGGCAGGAGGAGGCGGGTTAAAGACGGCAGGCTCTATGGTGACTACGGGAACACTAGTTGTTTCACTGCCTTCCGTTAATGAGTGCCACAGCTGCTGAGTCTCCAGAGTTTTTCTGGCTTGTGTTCAAGATGAATTGGTGTTGAGAGCTTAGCCAAGTGCTTCACATAACGGGATATGTGCACCTTGGATGTGGGATGCAGCAGGCTGTTGGGATCTGCAGCAGAACGATGGACCATGTCTGCATAATCTTGATCCACAAGCTTCAGGATGTCCTTCTTCCCATGGTACTTTTGCAGCAGATCATCTATTGCTCTTTCATGCGTCGTGTCCAGCGTGTGTGGTCCAGCACAAAAACCCGACCACCTGTCTTTATAGGTCCAGTGCACCCAGATTAAAACTTTGGGTGTAAGATTCAGATAATTATTTATTAAAAGCTACTATTTTAAATGAGAATAAGAAAGAAAGTATGTCTTTGTGCCCCTTTTCCCTGTTCATGCCTATCGGCCCCCTGGCTAAACTTTGCTAGATCCGCCCCTGCACAGTTACCAGCCGTCAGCTACGTAGAAAAGGATCCTAGTGTAGAAAGTAATATTAAATAAATTCTAACAACAGCTTATCAAGCTTAACGTGCTTCTGTTGTTCAGCCGCTGGTTTCCTCTTTCTGGCGCGAAGTGGGCCAAAACAAAGAAGAGAGACGGACTCTCGACAGAAAAGCCGATCAGCTGATCATTAAGCAGTTTCACGATTGAAGTAGCAGCAGCAGAGGGAGAGAGAAGAGGCAGTCGCGCTATATATCGGTTGTTAAACTTAACGCTGGAATGCTTTACAAACATTCAGAGATGAACTTAACACTTGCTTTACTTCTCTCTGGGATAACTTCCTCGGAGATGAAATGCTGGTTTGGTAGCGAGGCTACAAATACACACAGGCGCTGTATCACATGACGCATACTGCTGCAACGTGCTACGGTTATGAGCCGAGTTACGCCGTGTTGCAAGTTTTGTGAGATGCTTTTTTGATATTTAATGGATCGGATTACATTTTTTATTTTTCGCGATATCCAGTAATTCAGGTCAGTATCGGACCGATACGATACGTAATATCTGATCGGTCCATCTCTAATTTCCGACACTGAAAAGCACAAAGGTCAACTTTAACATTAAAAGGTGTAAAAACAAGTACAAGATATTTACAATAAGCAGACCTCAGTGAAAGAAAGTGTCTTTCCAACACTGAAAAGGTTAAAGGTCAAGTTTAAAGGTGTAAAAACAATACAGGATATTTACAATAAGCAGACCTCAGTGCAAGAAAGTGTCTTTCCAACTCTGAAAGGTCAAAGGTCAATTAAAGGTGTAAAAACAAGTACAAGATATTTACAATAAGCAGATTCAGTGCAGAAAGTGTCTTTCCAACTGAAGGTCAATACTTTAGTAAACAAAATATTACAAAGCAGACTTCAGAAAAGGTCAAAGGTCAATCTTTAACATTAAAAGGTGTCAAAACAAGTACAAGATATTTACAATAAGGACCTCAGTGCAGAAAGTGTCTTTCCAACACTGAAGGTCAAGGTCACTTTAACATAAGGTGTAAACAGTAAAGTATTTACAATAGCAGACCTCAGTGCAAGAAAGTGTCCAACCTGAAAAGGTCAAAGGTCAACTTTAAAGGTGTAAAACAAGTATAAGATATTTACAATAAGCAGACCTCAGTCAAGAAAGTGTCTTTCCAACACTGAAAAGGTCAAAGGTCAACTTTAAAGGTGTAAAAACAAGTACAAGTATTTACAATAAGCAGACCTCAGAGCAAGAAAGTGTCTTTCCAACACTGTAAAGGTCAAGGTCAACTTTAAAGGTGTAAAACAAGTACAAGATTTACAATAAGCAGACCTCAGAGCAAGAAAGTGTCTTTCAACACTGAAAAGGTCAAACGTCAACTTTAAAGGTGTAAAACAAGTACAAGATATTTACAATAAGCAGACCTCAGTACAAGAAAGTGTCTTTCCAACACTGAAAGGTCAAAGGTCAACTTTAAAGGTGTAAAAACAAGTACAAGATATTTACAATAAGCAGACCTCAGTACAAGAAATTGTCTTACCAACACTGAAAGGTCAAAAGGTCAACTTTAAAGTGTAAAAACAAGTACAAGATATTACAATAAGCAGACCTCAGTGCAAGAAAGTGTCTTTCCAACACTGAAAAGGTCAAAGGTCAACTTTAACATTAAAAGGTGTAAAAACAAGTATAAGATATTTACAATAAGCAGACCTCAGTGCAAGAAAGTGTCTTTCCAACACTGAACAGGTCAAAGGTCAACTTTAACAGTAAAAGGTGTAAAACAAGTACAAGATATTTACAATAAGCAGACCTCAGTGCAAGAAAGTGTCTTTCCAACACTAAAAGGTCAAAGGTCAACTTTAAAGGTGTAAAAACAAGTACAAGATATTTACAATAAGCAGACCTCAGTGCAAGAAGTGTCTTTCCAACACTGAAAAGGTCAA
>NW_020329022.1:0-23321 GCF_001858045.2 Oreochromis niloticus | reverse complement strand
GTGACAAACAGACCTGTCCACATTCGTTGAGTTTCTCACATCGCTGTCTGGCACTCGGCTCTAGCGTTTTCAGGTAACTGGGATCCGCGTAGAAGTGCACGCGTTGGTTCAGCACGCGTATGTCGAACTCGGCGTTGTACACGTACAACAGTTCGATGCGGTGGGTTCGTAATATGGATATCATTCTCTCCAACAGCGCGAGTTCCCCTCCGCAAGCGTGAAACTCCACGCGCTGCACATCGTCTATGCCGGCGGTTTTGGCCATGTCGAGATCGAGTTCGGGGTGAGGACAGAGCGTGGCTTTGTTTTTGTTGTATGCCACCAGTAACTTTTTCCTGTGAGCCCCGTACGCCTTGGGCACGTGTGAGTTTAGGACCACAATGGAAACGCACGTTACCTCGTGCTGCTGCCCCGGCATGTCCGAAGGCAGGCTGGGGATGGACACGCGTTTAACGTGTTGAGGAAACTGTTTTTGCTGTTCCTTTAGATTCGACACCATCCTATTGCGGCATGTAGTCATGTCGTCCACTGTACCCTCTGTGCAGTAAGGGAACCTGTACGCGAACGAGTTCGATCGGACCGCGGGATCCCGGGGGCCCCGGCGAACACGGTTTCAATGTCCAGACACGCCGCTTTGTAGAAATGATTCACGTGAGAGGCGTCGAACGCTCTAGCCTCGATCTCCGAAGCTCGGTGGTCGTAGACGAGATCTCTCGGGGACACGGTGCGATTAAGTTTGCTGACCGGAATGTAATACATTCGTCCAAACATTACATCTGAGCACAGCGCCGGCGTGTTGCCATCCCTGGCTAGGTAGTAGCCCTTGTCGGACTGAAATCCCCAAATGTCACGCGCCTCGTACAAGTTTCATGTACGCAGATGCCCGCGCCACGGATTTCAAAGGAAAGACAGCGGCGTTCACTTTCCGCTTGATGTCTTCGTGCGAGACGCTGATGAAAATCGGCTCTGCTGCAAAATGCCTGGACCATGTAGCTTTCACCGCGGTCCAACTTTCGCTGTCATCCGCATCCATCTCTAGGTCGTAACCCACCACGGGTGCCATCTCGGTCACTTCCAAATTGACAGTAGTGTACAGTGGCACGGTTTCGCATTGCGACCGAATCACCAGTCCCCTGCACAGCAATGATTCTTTGTGATAAAATATTGACTTCAGTAACACTCCGACTACTGTCGGTTCGCGATCGATGTCGACGCTTCTACGCTGGGGATATATGTCTGGAAAATAGTCGACAAACGGCAGCGGCTTGTCCATACTCTCCTTGTTAACACTAACACCTTGTATGTCTGTGATGTGTCACAGCTGTGCTGGATTGCAACCTTTGCAGTAGTACCACAAAGCCTGTGGCCACCGACCCTGAAACGATTCAATTTAAAGACACCCCCTCCCCCACCATGACCTGTAACCCCCCTATGCTAAATAATACCGTGATGTCCACCAGCTATCGGTGTGGGTTTCGTGAGCGTGGAATAAACGACACGAATAACACAATCAAGGTTTACACTTTTATTGTAGACACAACATATGTATACTGCTGCATTATATATATAGCGTTATACAGTAGAGGTAAACACAAGTGGATCAGTTGGATCGTCTTCCACATCTGGTTGTTATAGGAATCCAAGTTGCATAATCACTCCAGTTACTCCAGAACTTTTGCGTGAAAACGCCAGGGTCGACCAACGTCGAAGGGTTGTCCCATGGTATCATCCTTGTTCTCACCCTATATGCCTTACGTGGATGAAGATCCCAAATGGTTGTTTTGCACAATGCACCTCGTGTACACATGACCTGTTTGGTGTGCGCTACAATCACTGTGTCGCCAGGATGAGGCAGCTCCGTTGACCACTCCACTTCGATTTTGAAGCGCGACACAGCGTGATGTGTAAGGGTGCCAATGGTAACCGTAAGTTCACACGTTCGGGGCGCAGGAGGTTGATTTAATCTTGTGTAACACGCTGGGTTGTAGTTGTCGACCGTGGCTTGAACGACGTTGTCGCGGATCGTGTCTACGGTCCATCTCTGATTGTGATTGAAAATGCGTCGTTGTGGAAATTGCATGGTGCAACTCATACTGCCGTCAGTGGCCTTAGTCAACACACAGCTTGCCCGATACTCATTGCCAGGACTTGCCATCATGATGCTGGTGTTATCCGGGGCTTCGTCCGCAGAACAATAGATCTTGTAGTCGTAGTCATTTACGCAGCGTAAGCCGTAGGGCAATGGTGGGCAATATGTGAGGAATGGACAGTCATCGTGAGAGGGATACAATCTTTCTCCGAGATACAAATATCCGGTAGCGGCGACAAACTGTGAAGACCACAGAAACATAGCCGTAAAGGCTAAGAAAGACACCATGTTTCACAAAAACACAGCACCGGTCGCCTGGTTTTTACGATGACGAGCAGAGATGGAATTCTGAAGGTCCAGGTTCACGCTTTGCTCCTTTGTATGTGGTGGCTAACACACTTCAGTTTCAATATAACAACCACCGAGAAAGCAGAATCGTCCCCACGTAGACCTGGAGCACAACCCAGCCGAGCTGGAGCAAAACCCAGCCGACCTGTAGCACAAACCAGCTGGCTTGCAGCGTGAACCAAGCGACCTGCAGCACGAACCAGCCGACCTGAAGTACGAACCAACCGACCTGAAATACGAACCAGCCGACCTGCAGCACGAGCCAGCCGACCTGCAGCACAACCTTGAGCGCAACCTTGCCGACCTGGCGCACAACCTTGAGCACAACCTTGCCAACATGGAGCACAGCTAGGATCGCAGCCGTAAAGGCTAAGAAAGAGACCATGTTTCACATAAACACAACACCGGCGCCCTGTCTCACTATAACACGTTGTCTTTCCTCCTATGTATGTGGTGGCTTGCACACTTCAGTGTCAATAGAACAACCACAAGCCGAATCGTTCCCACTCTGTCCGAGATGGCAACCTTCCCCACATAAAGCGCACCCTTCCCAACCTACAGCACAACCTCACTAAGCAACTGGCCACACAATGAACGTAGTGTCACCGTATGAATGTGACACTCACTCTGTGTTTGGCTAACAGGGTTGCGTTATATCTTGTTAACTGCAGGGCCATGGACAACACAGACTCTTAACACGTTACTGTTGACTACCCGTAAGGCATCGCAGGTTATGGTATCACCAGACATTTTTCACCTTGTGATTGATACGCAAAGCGATAATAGGTGCCCCCCTTCAAATGTTATGTGTGCTGATAAAGATGTACACTTGTATGATACATATTGTACACGTAAACGCTATCACCCACACAGCCGATATCAGTGTGTCTGCATTATAGAGTTGAGGTGGGATAACGGACACGTTTATTGTCAGTACCACTGCCTTTCGGTTGTGTCTGCGTGCAATGTGACAATCATGTTAGTTCAGACGTGCACCGAAACCCTGATATGACAAAATACAAACAACATTGGGCTCATCGTGACAAGAGTTTATTGTTACTTATATGTATACAACGACACATTTGATTACACCATTCAAATAAAAGACAACCATCGCCACTTTCAGCCTAGAGACCAGGTGATAGTGTCACTCCAGTCGCTCCAGTATTTCTGAACTGCCATTGGGATCCCGGGTGTCCATCTAGCTCTCGCGGTCACGGTTCCATCTTCGTACAAGGCAGGAACCTTTAGTTGACAGCTCTTGTTCCTGACACACCTTCGGATCTCTCTGAAAGATAGAGCGTTTCCTTTCCGCCACTCTACGTCCACGTACATGTTGGACATTGACCTGTGAGTCCATCGGTCTATGGTAATGGTAGAGCCTGAAGCTGAAAGCGCTGAGGGTGGGTCTACCTTCATGAAGCAGATCGGGTTGTAGGCCCCGTATCGCATTTGAACGATGTCATTTTTGTACACAAGTTCAATTGTCCATCTCTGGTGTTGGTCGAAGATGCGGTTGCCATTGAATTGCATACTACAGGACAATCCGGAACCACTTCTCTTCAACAGACACCTGCTGGTGTGTGTGCCGTATGTAGCCTTGACGAATGCTTCCTCGGGATTGATCACCGTCTCTTGTCCGGCCTCAGACCGTGGCGTTCGAAAGACCAGGTCTTGTGGGATGGTGCAGGTCATTGTGCTGTCAAAGTCGTTTGTGCATCTTAAGCCCAATGGCAGTTCCGGGCACATTTGGAGAAATGGACACTGATGGTCATTTGCAGTCGTGTAGACAACTAAAACTCCACATGCGACCATAAACACAAGAGCGGAATATGCCATGGTATACGGTGCTCAATGATTTGTTCCAAGCCGTATGATCAACACGGGTTGTGTGTATTAGATTTGAGCTTATGTCTCACTGTAACATAGCAAGGATCCTGTTTGCTCATATACCCCGTGTGGTCCCAGTGAACTAGCTGACTTTCCAACTGATAACAGGAGCGTAAAGCCAGCCGACCTGCAGCGACCGTTTTGTTTTCAGCGGCGGTTGCGCACATCGATGCGGTGCATGTTCTGAGGTTACTATTGACCTACGCTTTTACTCTTTGTTACGATGGATCTCACCACACGTCTGTGTGTTGTTGTTGTTTTTTTATTTGATGTTGAACTGTGTATTGTGCATGTAAAAAAAAAAAAAAAGAACATTTGAGACACGGTAAGTTGTCAGTGAAAGTTGTCTTTATTTTTTTTTGTTGAAAGACACCACAATTACACAGCGTGATTTATTGCAACACTACACACAGCTCTTCGGTGTAATCGTTACGTTGGCCGACCCGCAGCACTTTCCTTGCCAACCTGCAGGTTTGGAGCCGCCGACCTGCAGGTTTGGAGTTGCCGACCTGCAGGTTTGGAGCCGCCGACCTGCAGGTTTGGGCCACCGACCTGCAGGTTTGGAGCCGCCGACCTGCAGGTTTGGAGTTGCCGACCTGCAGGTTTGGAGCCGCCGACCTGCAGGTTTGGGCCACCGACCTGCAGGTTTGGAGCCGCCGACCTGCAGGTTTGGAGCCGCCGACCTGCAGGTTTGGAGTTGCTGACCTGCAGGTTTGGAGCCGCCGACCTGCGGGTTTGGAGCCGCCGACCTGCAGCACGGAGCCAGCCGACCTGCAGCGCAAAGCCGGTCGAGCTGCAGCACACACTTCCCAACCCGTAACACAACCTCGCTGAAAAACCGGCCTTACATTCAACGTTGTGTTGTTGTATAATTGTGATAACCAATACCCTGTTAGACCAATAAACCTCGTCGACAATCGAGTACATGACTGATACTGTTCCGCGACTCAAAGAATCATAGCTGTAAAGCTAAAAGGTCTAGTCTCTCTTGTAGCTTGCCGTTGTAGTCCCTAGCTACTGCACGCAGCCAGGAGTAGAGTGATATTTACAAGGTGGCAACGGTCCATACTGTGTCGTAGTAGTAGCTAGTTAGTTTTATCGGTACATTCCGATATGACGATCGACAGGCCCAAGGTCGTGCTTAGTACTGGACAATGTTACCTGCCTGAAATTTACAGGGACACCGCTGTGATTGACAATGTCACTGTGCCCCGGAACAGGAAAGCTTTATTTCTATCAGTTTCCAATGATGTCGTACACGACAGTCCGTCGGACGAACTGTCCTTTCTGCGTTGTCCCCCGCCGATAGAGCTACGTTCCAACTGCTTCTATATCTTACGTATTGTTGCAAAGGTACAGTGCTTCAAGTCACACTAGAGGACCCGGACTTCGTGTCCATGTCGCTTCCCATCCGAGAGGATAACACTCACGGAAGATTGTTTTGTTTTATTCTAAATATGGACAATGACAACGACGTATCAAGTGGAGATGACAGTACGCAAGTACAACCCGACTCCTCGCAGGTGAGATACACACCTAGGAATTATCTACTGGATATGCTTGACATGGACGCTGGTATAGACGTGTTTGACCAGGACGACGTGGCCGATGTGCAATTGGATGATACCGACGACGACGACGACGACGAGCTGCACAAACAAGCCTTCAACGCCTTCATGAGACTGCAGCTGGTCAGGAAGAAACTCCCATCGCTAAACAATGCAATGGTAGCAATGAAGGATGAGAAAGCTGAATTGTCAGCTATATTCCATTGGGTGGACATAGTCTCGGACGCATTGAACTCTAACAAGTTGGACAAGAAAACAGTTAAAGAATTACAGGGATCTTTGTACACACCGGTGTGTCAGTCCGGGAAAACTGCAGTGGTGTTGCCGCAGAGCATAACTCGTTTGAAGCTTAAGACCCTCGAGAAATCGATATCTACGATGACGGACATTCGCCTACGAGGCGAAGGCCAGACGTTGTTCAGAGCACTGATGGGTAGTTTAGGACCAACGCGGTGGCTCGAACAAAGCGTCATGTCAACGTATAATCCAGATGTGCCCGGCGATGTGACGCACGTGGACAAACTCAAGGCCTTCACCCGCGATCGAGCGCGGGGATCGCAATCGCGAGTCGACTCGCGAGGACTGATTGTGTTTAGATACACCCTGGACAGCCTCATAGATTCTGACACCCCAGACTTGTTCACTCGAAGCATGCTTCACAAACACGTACCGGTGAACAGGAGTGTCATGGATGTCGGGTTGCGCAAAATACGCACCCAGCGCAGAACTCTACATCTCGCGCGCATGTTAGACAGCGGACGCTGTGACTGCAGCCGCAGGAGCGGCAACGACATGCCGTGCCGAGGACAATGTTACGCGGCGTATGCCTGCTACTACAATCACGCAGAAACGCACCCATTCGTCACAAGCAAAAACGATCACAGTTACTATTTCGCACACTTGTTCCCACAGTTGGGTAAAGTCGAACGCATGAGCAAAGAAATGAAACAGGAGTACGGTGGTAGGGATCAGTTTGAGCTCATAGCGGATATGGTCTTTACAATCTTGACAAGACGCCACTTTGGCGAACGAGATGCAATATATATGGGTTTACACGAAGTCGTAGATGGGAGTCGAGGCAACGCATCTCTTTCTCTCGGACACCACCTGCCGGACATACATCTACAGCTATGCGGGACAGTCTGCGACGACGGCCAACGGGAGTACGCCAGCGTAAAGGTGTACGACGCGGCAGTAGTCAAATACCTGTTCTGTGAAACCTTGGCAATAACTAGACTGTTTCAAGCGTCGACCACCTTTAATTACATCATAACAAACACCGCACCCAGATACACCATCGAACGTATCATGCTGTTGAACATCACCGGTCCGGGAGAAGGTAAAAGCTACGCTAACAACGTGCTGGAGTATCAATTTCGCGCGGTGAGGGATTGCATCGAGAGGCTAACTTCGTTCACGATGCAGGCCTTCAAGTACAAGCAGAACAGGAATGCTTGCGTGGTGATGATAGACGATGCTCACATAACGCACGAGAAAAACACAAAATCGATCGACAGAGAATCGAACGTCATCCCCAACACGTTCAAAAATCTGTTGGACACCAGCACACTAGAAAGCGACGTCGTGACCAAAGACCCCATCACAGGCAAAATCGCCACGGTGAAATTCCAAGCTGTTCACAACTGCGGGTTTGTGTGGAACACGAACACCATGGGGTTCATGAGCGACGCCTGGGCGGACAGGTGTCTGATAATGGAATCTGAACACCCCAAAGAGGTCACTCGCACTCGAAGCACTGTACAAATTCGGGACGTGGTGGAGAAGCGGAAGATGGATCGCATCGCAGCGCTTTGTCTATACAGACAGAATCTAATACAGTCTGCTACGATGATCGCGGACTCCGAGGTCGTGCAATTCGGAGTGCGGTTCGACAGCGCTAGAGACGCGTGCATCGCCGCGTTTTACGAGACGCACATCGAGTGCGCGGGGATGGTGGGCAGGAGGGTCGCTTTCTGCATAAACCAGCTGGTGTTCGCTGAGGCGATGAAGCTGGCCTGTCATTTTGTGTTTGACATTTGGATCCCTCCCTGGACTCGTATTCCCGATAAGGCCGACTTCCCGGATTGCGAATCGTTCACAAGGACGCTGAACGAAAACAGACTGAGAGCGCTGAACAAGCTGTCGTTCGGACAAATATGCTTGGAGACCAACGCCGTGTACAAACTGTGCACTGCGGCCTGTCTACCGGACATATGTCCTCGCGCCCTCGACTCACAGGGAAGGTTTGCGTGTAAGGTGTTGGGATACGTTTTAACACAGGTGTACGAACAGAAACTCAAGACGACTATCAAAAACGGCACCCTGTCTGTTTCGGGGATAGAGGACATGTTTTTCTCGGCGGAGCACAACAAGGACGACAGTGGCACTGCGCACGAGATGCTCATGTTGTGTTCGACGTGTAAAGTGCCGGCGAGGTCTGCTGTCAACAGCGAGGTGAAGACGCGTAAATTGTGCACGTACAGATTGTCCCATAGCCAGCTTCCCTCTCACGTAAAGAGAGGTCGGGCGAAGGTGAACAAAAAAGTGAGCACTGTCACGTTGTCACTTGAAATGCTGTATGACATGTTCCCCCGATTCTCATGCTGGATTCTGGTCTCAAGTCACCTCGGCTATGGTGGAGTCTTACGAGCAGAGCGCCGACGAGGAGGAATGGGAGAATGCTATGGGTCAGTGTTACGAGGGCGCGAACGAGCGACCGCCGCCGCAGTGTCCTAGGTTGTCATTCACATTAGACTTCACGGAGGACCCGCTTCGCTCGCTCGTGTTGGAAGCTACAGCCGGTGTGAAGGCACTGGACGAGCTAACCTTCCACAGATGTGTGCTTGGCGGCGAGACGTTTCAGTGCTCGGCGCCTTTGTATTACGGAGCTGTTTTACTCGAAGCGCTGGGCGAAGCAGCTCCTGACCTGGCTTACAACGAAAGCCACCTCAAAGAAGCAAACGTGGGCCCGCGGCACACATTCCACGGACCGAGGTTGACGGTGTATTCTGGAGACTACGCGGGTGTGCCGGTTAAGAACATGAGTTCGTTTTGCAAAACTAGGACTACGTATCATCAGGATCGAGTGCTTCTGACAAACGATACAGTGGACAGGGACTACCTCTTTGAACTGGAAGAAGATTGGGAGTGGAAGGACGCATGTGATGTGTTCAATCGCGTTTTCAAAGATGACATTTTTACGGTCGAAATGTTGAAACGAGATTACGCTGTGACCATGATCACAATGGTCAGCGATTACCGACGCTGGGGGCCTTGTCGTGGGGAAACAGACAACGGTAGAACAGCGCTTGCATTGCGGAGACACACGCCTCTTATACACGGTGGACCGAGAGAGGATTGTAGTGACCTAACCCAATGTTCGCATGCTGCACCACAGGGGAAACGTTCACAAAAAAGAAAACAGACGCTATCACACCACTCTTCGCAACGGGAGAGATCTCACGGATCGAAACGGGGATCGTCCAAGAAACACCGGGGTGCATGTTGTGATTAAATGTGTCTGTGCACACTACATATTGTTGTTGTTGTTGTTGTTGTTGTTGTACATACTTTCCATAAAATAAAGTGTCGCTGATTCCTTACTACACACATCTAGTTTGTTTCTTTGTTTCTTTGTAGCCAGTGTGCGGTGCAGGATAAAGATAAAGAAGAAGGACAGGAGACATGTGTAGAAAACCAACATACGTCAAAATTGAAATTATCCAGCCGACCCAGCTACATTATCCGGCCGACCCAGCTACATTATCCGGCCGACCCAGCTACATTATCCGGCCGACCTGGCTACAGCAACCGACAGTGATTTGCACACACGTTGCTCCATAATCCATATATATCAGCGGCTAGTAGACAGCATCAGCCTTATACAGCCGTCGCACGAGTAGCCAACCAGGAACGAGTAGTCATCTCAAGCTATCTAAGGCTAAGCTTGGATCTCGAACATGAGCCTAGAGAAACTCGAAGCGTACAGGCACGACATAGCTGAGTGCTACGAATCGTTATCCGACATAGTTGAGGACGCCTCGGAAGCGTTCCAAGACTACCACTTGGAGTGCAAGTTACTCTCCACCCCGAACCTAGTGAGGAAAACCCATGCGATCATCGATCACTGTTTGGAGAATGAAGAGCGGGCCGCTGAGTTTCTTCGTATAGTGCAGACTAACAACAAGGACTTGTACAAGAGCATGGAAAAGCACGGGGCAAAAGGTCCCCCAGGTACTATAACTTGTAAGATGACACGTTAAACGCTCACTTTCCATCGATGCTAAGTTACCCTGTCTGTTGCTTTCCACTAGAGCGAACCAAAGCCGCTCACACCTTAATGGACGACGTGCAGTCAGCGCTGGGAAGCAGGCTGGACCAAGTGTCGAAAGACATCGCCGACTACAGCTTCTTACCCAAAGTCACTGAGATCGTGTCGGCTGTGAAACACATGTTCGCAGAAAGCGTGATACTGACCGAAGAATACGAAGACTTTTATATTGTATTCAGCAAGGCCGATTTAAGGCTGATGGATATTGAGTTTACATGTTATGTGTCGCAGTGGTCTTATCAACATGATAGAGAACACATAATCCTTGCCTGTGAAAATGAAATGCTGGACATGATTCGCAAGCTGCTCCATAATCCAGATATACCAGCGGTTACTAAACAAAGCATTAGCCTCATACTGCTCTCACACAACATGCACATATACGGCCTGGATGACTGGGAGGCAGGCGCGGTTTGCATGCGGATCGACTGACTGCTGAATGAGTACGGAAACATGAAAGTGTGTGATGTTTGCTGTTATTAGCTGCCTTTGTATAGCATTTCCAGTGGTGTACGTTGGAATTGATGGTTGTGAAATAAACAGAAATTACACACAAGTCACTGGTCTCAGTTTATTCCTAATTTTATTGTCACACAGATATATACCCCCATGTACATAAACACACACGTTTAATACAAAGCACAACGGAGCCACCCCGAACTTACGCCGTTTCGGCGAAAGTCATAACATTGTTCTCGTCTACACGGAAACCATAGACATCGCTCCCTTCAGGATGCGTCAAGCTCCACAGGTCATACACGTATTTCATGGTTCTGAACGTCAGGGACGATCGCGTCGGAGTCCAACTGGCTTGTGTTTTGTCAGGGATCTTAGCCATGAAAGCCAATGTCTTATACAGAGTGTGGTACTGTTCCGAAGATGCGGCGCGATCTTCGTTATCCCACGCAGCCTTTAGATCGTCACACCAGCTCGCGAAGCGATCGTTCGTAGCAACCTTCAGAAGGCCCTTGGGTCCGAGTCCCCGGAACGTGCGGGTGTAATCCGTGCCGAACAGGATAACCCTCCTCTTGTGTTAGGGTCGGCACCGACCCATTTTAAATTTCAAATGCATAAAAAAATCACATACATTTGTTTATTGTATCAAGGCTTTTTGACTTTGTCAGGAACCTCTATTTCTACAAAATAAAACAAAAAAAAATATTTTCACTAAATTATAAAATGTCCTATTTGAAATTATGACCTTTGTGTTGTTAGGGTCGGTTTCGACCCAGGTATAATATTATGAGTATAATGCAATAATTAAAGCCAAAACTGAAATCATAAGTGAACTGTCAGCTAAAACACTGACACCAAGCTCCTCTCCTAATCATATGAGCTTTAGGGGATTCTTATTTTGCGTGTTTTTCCAGTACACCTGCACAAAAATAAAACAAAATAAAGACGGGCATGTCAAGACATGTGAGGTGAATTCACTCATTTGAGTGGCCATTTGACTTCCAGAGGGCACATTTACAAATTCCAGCATACAAAAATGAGAAGAAGATTCACAGTGAGCCAAGTTCTGGATCATATTTTTGGTGAAAATGAAGGAGAGGACACAAAGCAGCACAGCGATTCAGATCGGCAGGTTTCTAAGGAGGAAGACAATGTGGAGTATCATCCAGAAGACACAGACACATCTGATCAGAGGTGGAGGTCGCTGGTGCTGAAGCTACTCCTGCTGAAAGATACAAGTCCAAAAATGGTACGATCTTTTGGAGCTCAGTACCTCATGATGTACATAGCAGGGCAGCTGCTGCAAATGTAATCAAAATGACCCCTGGAATCACAAGGTTTACTCTGACCAAAGTCAGTGACATCAAGAGATGTTTTGAGCCATTTATGCCATTGTCACTAAAAAGAATCATCATTACTATGATAAACCTTTGAAGGAAAAAAAGTCCATGGCGACATGTAGAAAGATATTGATGAGGAATACCTGGATGTGTTCTTCTTCTTGCTGGAGTGTACAGATACTGCAATGAGACCACTGATAGTTTATGGGACGCATCGACAGGCAGAAATATTTTCTGGGCAACAATGTCACTTCACACATTTGATATCATTTTGATTCAAGAGACCTCAGATTTGACAACAGAGAGACCAGACCGAGGTCTGACAAGCTTGCTCCCATCAGAGATGTCTGGGTGAGATGGGTGCAGCTTCTTCCGCTGATGTTCATCCCAGGGCTAGAGGTGACAGTGGATGAACGTCTTGTCCACTTTTCGAGGAAAATGCCCCTTCCGGCAATACATACCCAGTAAGCCAGGGAAATACGGCAGAAAAATCTGGGAACCCTGTGATGCGAAAACCAACTATGCCTGGAATGTACAGATTTTCAGAGTCAAAGCTGCGAGTGGCATCCCTGAGAAGAACCAATGAAAATGTGTGGTCCTTGATATGACCACTGGACTGCAGGGTCACAATATCAGCTGTGATATTTTATTTTAATTTTTTTTTTTTTTTTACCAGATATGACCTCGGACAAGAACTTCACAAAGGAAACTTCACAAAGGTGTAGCTGTATCACTGGGAAGTGATAAAAAGCCCACAATTACCCATGACTATAACCAAAACAAAGGAGGAGTGGACTTTTTCTTTTTTTTCAGTTTATATTAAAGGTCTACTGCTGAAAAAAAAAACATTTTTTTGTCTTTTCTTGATGTAAATATCTATGGGTCGAAATTGACCCGTAACACCATAGATGTCATTTTAGTTATTAATCTTAAAATGAAAAAATCTATAAAACAGATTTATTTAAGAGATGTGTCCTATACCCCTCAGTAATAGTCAGGTAACACAAAAACCTTTTATTTATTATTATGATTCACTTCAGGTTAATTTTACTATTTTTTTTAATTGAAATCGAGGGGTATTGTGACAAAAAAAGACCCAGAGGCCCACACCAAAGGTATTAAAACCAACATTTTCATGGATGAGGAAGCCTAACAAGGTAACCAAGAGATGAGAAACAAATTGGATGATAACTTATTGTTTTTAGTGTATTTTATAGCTGATTTAATTCACGGGTCAAAACCGACCCGTTAACATAAGAGATGATAACAGAAAGCTAACACAAGAGGAAGGATAAGAAGGACGAGGAGTTTATGTTTTAAACGTTTCTGCTTCGCGACGTCTTGCTTGACGCGAACGTAGAGATGCGAGCCCATTTTGGTCAGTCGCAGATACCTGCCGTGACTGAAGCGAGGCACCTTGCCTTCCATGTACAGCTTGCTACGTTTGTTCATGCGTTCGTGTAGTCTCTTTGCGCTCACGACATGCGCGTCGTCCTCCACAGTGAGCTCCCCGCCACATCGTTTGTTATTCACAGCAGAGCCCTCAGAGGCCACGGCGTCGTGACATGCGGGTAACAACTCGAAAGCGTCAACGAATGCCGATTTCGATTTCAACCCCCACGGACCCACGGGGAGGCGTGCTAGTATCCTACGCGCAACTTCGGCTTTATCGGTTGCGTTTAACTTGAAGAATCTGGTGAGAAATTCGCCGTACACGGAGCCTCTTATTCCACTCAGATAGAAATACCTAGCTACTTGTTGTGGCAATGTGGAGTCTTGGTCTTTGTCTACAACGACACTTTCCCACTCTCCGTGCAGAAGCTCGAGCTCTTCCCCGAGGTCATCGTCGTCCTCCGCAATGTCGTACAGCGTACGGAATCTGGGCTTGCGGGCCTCGAAGTCCACATCAGTTGGCCGTAAACCGCCAACACCGGGCGCCTCCGCGAGCAGGTCGCCAAACGCGGAGCTGTGCATCGGTCTATTGCGCCCGTAGCTCGTGTTGGCCAACCGCAATGTGAGCCCTTCGCGCCCGCAAGCCGTGAGCACGGCTACCACGTCTGAGTCTGCCGTGCATACCAGAACAGTGCCCGGGAGAGCGTTGGCTAGTTCTACCATCAGAGTATCGGCTTCTGTGCTCGAGCTCTTGCGGCACGCAGCGTCCAGAAACATGAGGTGTCCCTCCAGAGGTCGATTCGCAAACGATGCAACGTACGCCCCGTGGAATCCGGGCGGTCTGGCTACGGTACCAACGCCGTCGACTTCATCTTTCAGATGAAACACCACGTCTTCGTTGTTGGATTCACACAAGACGTCACGGGAATCCCAGTCCCGTCCGGTGACCAGAAACACTGCCTTTTTCGCCACGTTCGTTTCACGTAGCAGTTTCAAGGTGAGATAGTCTATAGCGTCCGCGTTCCGTCTCCAGAAATCCAGGTGGGGTGCAAGAGGGTAGCGGTCTCTGGTTTCCCTAACCGCCGGCTTTTGCGCTCCCCGTCCGTCCTTCACCAGAATCAGACACTCTGACGTCCATCTGTCTCGACTGTAATGTTCCACCAGTGTTCTTGCCATGTTTTCGATGGACGCTAACCGATCTCCCTCCACGTAGTCGCTAGCCTTGATCTTAAATCTCATTATCAAATGGTCGACTAACATCCAGTCGTATCGTTCCGTGGGTCGCTCTATCACATCGAACGGCGATAGATGGGGATTCGCGAGCATAACGTGCAGTGCCTGGTTCTTCAGTCCCATTGTCAGACGTCCTATCAACTCGTCGGGCCTGACTGGCGTTATTATAGCGGCCGCACGCACGCACACACGCACACACACACACACACACACACACACACACACACGTCAGTGATCAGGCACGCGTTGTGTCGGCTGTTGTGTCAGCTGTTGGTCGGAGCGGACTTGGTCGTGTTTAAGTTTCTTCTTTTCTTCGTTGAAACATATGTTCCTGTAGCTTAGATCTCCGGGGTTGACTTGTGAGCAAAGGTCCTCTGTGGACATAGTATCGCTTCTGTTATATGACCTCATGTGCACACAATTTGGAGCTAGACAGTTGAGAACCTGTGTGCAGAAACATGTCAGCCAAGGGAATTTACGCCTCATGCTTTTTGATATGGTGGGCTTCGTACAGCTCCGTATTCGAACCAAATTCGTCCCGGGCCTCACTATGACCAAGTAGGCGGTGGAGCGCTCGGCCACGCTGGGGTAGGTGATCGAAAACATCACCCACGTCAGCCACAGCTGCGTGTTATAACGCCATAGCGTTGTTTTATCTAGAACGTCGCTGTGTCTCGTCTTGAGCTCTAGCAACGCCACTGTGTTTGTGACCGTGTCGTACGCAACCATGTCGATTTCGGTGTCTCGCTGTATACCCTTACACCCGGCTACACAGCGGTTATGGTACGTGTACCGCTTTTTTGTATCCGAGCAGCGGTCGGGTGAAGGTATGCCTGCCACTCTTAAACCTCCGCAAATTGGACGCAGGTGCAAGGCCTCTAGTTGCGTGAGGATAAGTTGGGAAACTGGACCGACCTGGGGTTTGGTTTTTTCCCCGTTGAATACATCTTTACAGTCAGCGTCCACCGCCACTCCAATGTGCGCTGACATAAGTGTTTTATCCCACACCCGTCTACATGCCGCTACAGTAGGGACTTTGTTATACGTAAATATCCACAGCACACCAGCACGAAACTCTGAAGCCTTGGAGTCGGAAACGTTCAGTTGTTTGACGTAGTCGACGACCCAGTCCAATTTACTTTCGGGGTTGTTGTGTCGGTCTTGCAGCGCTCGTGTGAACACGTCCATGTTTATCAGGTTATGGTTTCCTCGCCTTCTCTGCGGAGCCATAGAGTCCAGCGTTCTCGTTATGCCTTGCACTTTGTACCACCGATGGTCATCCGTCGACTTCGCGTGCAGGCAGCCTGACACGGTCTTGAATTCGATCGTCGCGTTTCCTAACATCCTCGTGTAGAGCAAACTAACAGAGGTCGGTTCGGCAAAGCTTTGCGTATCGGCCGATATGGTGTACTAATAGTCAGTAGATACAAAAACCCCGCATGTTCGCCAGACACCGTCACATGCAACGACTATGAACCGCAAGAGAATGCCCGCGTTAAAGTCGCTCGTGTCGAACGGCAAAGACATGTTCGCGGCAAAACTCGCGCCCGTGTCGGGCGCCGCAGCCTCGTCCATGGCGAAGTTCACAGGCCGCCTCGGAAGCTCGATTGCTGTCATAACATCTCTCATCGTGGGTTTCCTGACACTACCCAATAACATCATCTATTTCCTCGACCACAAACATTCGTCCAAGCTGACGTACGACGAGGACAGTAACGGAGAGCACAGATACGCTTACATTCACACTGGGATTGCGCTGGTCGTCCTAGGGTGCCTTGCCATGGTGGTGAGCATAGTGCTAAGTTACTTCGCCGCAAACAGCAAACGGAAGGTCGACGCTTCGGCCGCCACCTCTACCAACCCTGTCACACGGAGCACCATGACTGTGTACGCGTGCTTGGCGATGATGAACGTGGAACTGTTTATGGCCGTGATCGCCGGGTGCATGGAGTTGCTGTATCGTCCCCTCACCAGTAACGAGCACAGGTCTCATAACGTCGAATGTGCTATTGCGGTGTTCAACATCATCATATACGTGATGTACGTGGTCACCATGATACTCACGGCGTCCGTACTGCGAGGGAAACACGAAAAAGAACATACTGACTCTGACCTCTCGGATATGACGGATGTCGTGACCAACGTGGCAGCACCCCGAGAATATGTCACTAGAGGTGCAAACCTGTACAATTCACCGACTGGTTATATGATGTAGTGCTATTGTGCTTTCTTTATTTGTTGTGTGGAACTGAGCAATAAAGAGTCACAGGCATATGTACGGTCTCACGCTCTCTTTTTATTGTTGTTGGTTTACATGTGGAACACTTTATACATGAAAACGGGTTTTGTAACACATTACTTTTTAACTACCAGCAGACTTGCATCACACGGTTTACAGTGACAATGTGCATCGGACATCCCATGTACATCCCAGGAAACAGCACCTACCTACTAATTGTGCGAGACACAGATGTAGTATAACTACTTGGGTTCATTACCTTATGTGAGAAAGCATATACGGACTTAACATGGATTGGTACGACGGAGTGCATTTAACAGGCAGGGTTTTTACGGCACATGAAAGGGCCTTGCTGGAGCAGCACGCTCGTGTGTGGAATGCGCATACTGACAATGGGGAGACGCTAGGCGTGAAAGGAGCCGTTGCCAAGAGGCCAATGGACTTGAGGTTAACGCAATATCATCACATGAACGCCTTGGTAGCTTTACTCTCCTGTCACATGGACTCAAAGTGCGAGTCTATCATTCGCTATCCTGAGCGAGAGATAGAGTGGTGACCCGTAATGACGCAAAGACAACACGTTTACCAACTGTATTTTCGTTATTATTGTTGTGAGATACACACGCAGAGGGTGCTGCATGTTACAAGCAGTTCCCTCTGCGAGAAGACAAACGGGAAAATGACATTGGGGTCACACTATCCATACACGGAAGGAAGGGGTTGTTGGGGTTTAAACCTATTTGATGTATTACCGTGCTCTCTGTGACACCGAATAAACTATTTTCTCGAATCTCACTGGCATTTCTTTGTCTGTGCAGTGTTGTTAGCACTCACACACATATATTGCTTGATGTTTGTAATTGCTCTGCTTGGAAGACGCTGCGTGTATGTGACACTTCCATAATAGCGCTCACATATATTGCTGGATGTTTGCACTTGCTCTACCTAGACGACACTGTGTGTATGTGACATTTCCATATTCCGTGAGTACTTCTCAATCCGACACGAAAGACTCCAATAAACGTTATGACTTCTTCGAGTTTGGCAGAGATGTTACTTTTCATCTAACTCTACAACACTGAAAATGGTCTGAACATACAACACGTACATTTTAGATATACTCAACGTTCATACGTAAAGGCCCCTGGTGTGTGACGTGTTGTTATCGTTGGACCGCGTGCTGCTTTTACAAAGCACATGTTTTAGGTCATTTGTCACGGGCGAACATCAAACCGAGAATGTCCGTAAGGCGAAGTCGAGCTTTATGTGGGCTGCCAGGACAGCGGGACGACTCGAGCGAGAAGAGCGATCGGTATCACACGCGGGTAATCAACAGCCTGAAACGTGAATTGTTAGAGCTTCAAAAAACCTTGGAGTTGGAGCGTACGCAACGCCGGGATCGAGATGCGCGCGAGTCCGAGTCAGCGTCAAACAGACCCAATGCGCTGGACCAATCCCACCGACTGGCAGCTGACCTTGAATTGTGTAAGAAGGAACTAGCGGCGACTAGGCAAGCTTTAGACGAGGCGTGCGAAGAACGAGAGGCCCTTAGGGTCCAACTGTCCACAGTTCAAACGGCGTCATCGGCTACCGAAGATGCCGAAAACAAAGCGGACGAAGCCCTGCTTCGCTTGGACTGGGTAGGCAGCCATTATCTAGCGGTGACTCTTCCCGAGGACCACATGTTCAAACCGGGAGAGCCCGTTACTCCGGCAGGGGTCTTGCACAAACTGTACGAGATAAGAATGGGTAGTAGACTGGCCACCGGCTTCACTGTGCTGCTGGAAAATATAAACATTATGCTCTCGCACACGGACCCGCAGTGGTACGCGAAACACTTTGGTTTCGCTCCGGAACCCGCACCCATGGAAACGACTACATCTCCGCGGACAGGATAGACGCGGACGAATTCGCGTGGCTGCTGTTTGAGTACGGGGCACACGCCCCGCTCGTCGAAGTGTTAGCCGGGCTTCAGACTGTGTTAAGCAGCACAGGTAAAGGCGGCGTGACAACCGTGGCTCTGTGCACAGGCAAGTCCATGTACACAGCGTACGTCGTCTTGTTCCGCGACACCGTGTCTAAGGCCTTTGAGCGATTCGAGCGCGTGCGAGACAGGGCTTATAAGGTTCGAAGGAGCAAGGTGTTGTACATGTCTCTGACTGCAGGATTGGGCCGCGATCTCGAAACGCAGTCGTCATCGTCGCAGGTCGTCTGCAGCAGAGCCTTGCGATCAGTCATCGAAGGCATAGAGGCCCTTCTCACGTCAGCAACCCCCTGCGGATGGTGTAAAACACGCAGAGGACCCCTTCAAAGTGGGTGACTCGCTGTTGGATTTTCTCACATGCAAGAGCCGGGTAAACGACCAAGGCAAGCAGGGCGGGTCCTACATTTACCAGCCAGCAAGCTCTCGCATATAAGTCTCAACAGCAGAGTGTGGCCCGAGTAGACAAATGGGTGGTGTTCGATTCGCCGTGGCCGTAATCGCACAACACAGTATGTCTGGCAATCGACCCGCGGGCACGCTGCAGGCAAGCTGTGTCGGAAAAGACAGCGCGTGGAATCGGAGCTAAGCGATGTCGATAACCATGTTAGCGCTTTCTAGATATTGCCAAGAACAATGGGTCAGGGCTATGACACGCTTGCATATGCGTCGAGGACGCGCGCTGACAGTGGCGTTGCTCAGCGGAGACGCCGGGTGTGGCAAATCGTATGCAATTTCGCTGCTGATCGCACAGCTCAACAAGATGAACGTGAGCGTGGCGTTAGCGCCCTGACGACAAGGCCGCGGGAACCCTAGGGGAAGTGTTCGATCAAGGACGTGTATACGTTACACAAGCTCATGGGATTTCGAAAAGGACTACTGGAAACAACCTGTCGCTGGAGAGGTTCACCGAGACGTACCGTGAACTACACTGTGTCGCGCTGGCAAGTTTGCGAAAGTGTACGACTCTAAGCTAATGGAAGACAAACACCTGAACGAAAGGCACTCGTGCGTCACCGCGAGCCCCGAATCGTGTGCGACCTGCAGTGCTTTGTTTCAAAAACTAAGGGTGTCGACCAAGTCTTCTGAGCAGGCTCCCATGCAAGACGCCCTCCGTTCTGGGCGTCAATGTTATCGTGGTGGACGAATACGGCCTGATGACCGCGGACCTGTTGGAACGAACGTTACGTTGCATGGAGTTGTTCTACGGACCAGGAAAGGGACCCTTGGTTATTTTCTCGGGTAGCGTTTCACAGCTACAGCCGGTGGGTGCTTCTACACGGATATGGGAAGACGGCCGATTCGAGGCCTTGTTAGCACACTCCACGCCACTGTTTGTCAACAGAAGGCAGTTCCAAGACCCCGAGTACGCCGAGGCTGTGACGTATCTTCAATTCAACACTGTGACGGAGCAATCAGACGGATATTCACCAGCCAAGCGACTGTCAGCGAACGAGACGCGATGAACCCACGTCCATCCGGAGAGGCTGCGTGTATTTCATCAGATAAACAGCAGAGGGAGTACACGGCGGCGTACATCGCGCATTACACGAAAGACGTACGTGCCGGAGACAGGTTTCTCAGGTGACACGTTGCGGCGCCTCGCGCAGAGGCCCTAACGCTGGTACGACGTTCTGAACAGGCCTCTCAGGCACTGCCGAAACTGTTCTCGCTACCGCCGTACCGGCCGGGTGTTCGGCCTACGGAGAGGGATTATCTCACCGTGGATCGACTCTGGATCAGCTGTAGAGTGAGGCTGATATGGCACATGGATTCGAACGGATACAAATACAAGCGGCCGAAGGCCCAGCTCTCTTCAGCCTTTCAAGAGCTCCGCGGCAGGCGAACGAGGCGAAAGTCACGACACGAGGGCGTGATAGTCGACATTAAATTAAAACGAGTCAGGATTCACGTGTTTCACGTGAGGGGAACACAGAGCGGCATGGTCTACAGAGTGAGTCCCTCCGAGTGCACTGTCACACTGGGTGGTGACCACCACCCGCTGGCGTGTTGTTGCCATGACACATACGACTGTCAGCTGTACGTTCACGGTCAGGTGCTGTACACCCCCTAAGTACTTGCGAGCTCGCCTATTAACCCTCGGTGTATGTGGTGTTGACCAGGGTGGTGAACCGAGAGACCTACAGATGACAACTGTAACTTTGCTAACAAGGTCGGACGTGTTGATTTTACAACGACAACTGGTGATGTATCGTAAGAAGTGGAGATGAACTACTCGTGCTGAAAGGGTGCTTGTGTGGTGTTTTTGTTTTGTGGGTTGTTTTTTTTTACAAGGCTGAGATGGATGTAGATTGTTGGCACAGACTGACGTTGAAGAAATGTACTCCTGACATGTTCAACAGGCTCGCGGGGAACACTGCGACGATAACAGGCTCACACGGACCGCCCTTCGCGGCTAACAACTCGCCACCTAAGCGGTTGGCACAGATGACTTGGAGACATACATAATTGCTCGTTGGTGCCCTTGGTTCTCTCGGTCGTTCGGACCTCTGTCTGATGTGACATGAATACGCTCGCGGTCAAATTGCTCGGATCGTCAAAGTGTCGCACCAGTACAACTGCACTAGAAGTACTTACTGCGGTGGCAATCGTATTGACTCGGCCTAACCTTACGCAGCAACCGCACAGCTGCGATCGCACTCTGGCTAAGAGGTTGTTATTCAAAGACTGAAGTGTCCACGGATAGCGCCAGCAAGCCATGTCGTCCACGCGAGTACATCGACCTATACGGATCTACACGCACGGTCTCGCTGAGCGGAAACCCCCTCCAAGGATGTTCCTTTCGGCAGTTACAAATACAATTCAGCGAACAATGACTTGCCCGGGGGGTTATTCCACTTTGTTCGCGACGGAGACCTATATGTGCCTACGCTACACGGACTGAACGCGGAATACATTCAAACTCTAAAGGATGTGGCCGTGTGCTCCGCCAACAGTTCCATGGCCAGTAGGCCGTTTCTCAACGCGGCTCACATGTACGAAGTCGAACTGATCAACACGGGCCACGAGCAATTGCAACAAGGCGACCGATTCACCGTACAGCTACCAAATCAACGCGACAGGACAGCTCAGTTAGAAGCGCCCTTGGACCCGGGTATGATCTACACGTCAATAAGGGCATATGGGAGGATTGCTGGCCACTAGGCGAGTGAACACCGAAACCGGCGGAGACTGCATCGAAGAGTTGCTACGTGCTATAAAGGACGACGAGGCTTCGACGTGTTCCAGCTCATGTCGCCTTACACGCCAAATAGCACGCTATCGATGCTTACCCTGGTAGCCAACGGAGGTGGCTACCACGTGTACCAGACCAGTGTCGTGGGACCGCAGCGGATGCCGCGAACGGAGAACTCGAGCAGTTGAACATTGAAGCAGTTATCGACAACAATCAGGTCAAACGATATCTGAGAACTGTGATACGCCATGCCCTGACCATAGTGGAAAGCGTCCAGGGTTTTGCTGCGGACAAGTTATTAGAGCTTGTAAAGGATACACAACTAGTCCTATTCATACCGGGAGAGGTTCTGTGCGCAGCTGAATGTAAACCGTTGGCTTTCGTGACAGACGCATTTGTGTGCTACCAATATAAATGTATGTATGTTCATGTGTGTGTGTTGATCTCAACAATAAACGACATGAAAACAACCCACATGTGTTGAGTGTACTTTATTCACATTGCGAGATACACCATCCACTTAGCGTGGCAAGTCAACTGAACTGTGCGAGTACTTCTTGATGAAGTTGGGTCGAGTCGATAAGGTGACTTGAGACAACCGATCAGCTTGTTGGCTTTTGCGATGGCTTTTCGCTTTCTGTTCAGGCGTGCTCCATAGACCTGTCCTTTGGCCACACAATTTCAACTGGGGAGTCTCGGTGCTCCGAGTTGACAGGGGTACTCTCTCGGTTGTGCTCGTGACCTGTCGAGCTTGGGACCCTCCGAGGTTCCCTGCTGCTGCTGTTGCTGCTGTTGTTGTTGCTCTGCTACTGCTCTGCAAATCCCCTCGACGGCCTTGTGTGTCCTCTGCATGTAACGCTTGTAACCATCGAGATGTCAGCGGTTGCGTCGCGAACCCCTGCGTGTAAACGCACTTTGTCTTTCGGGGTCTTAGAATACCAGGGATTTAGGTCCCAGTACGGTTTCGTCGTTGTCGTCCAATACGGTGGGCCTGCATCGCAGTCCAGTGAATGTGCTGCAGTTGTTGTAGGGGAAGCGATGCCCAGGTGCCATCTGCCTTTCGGTGTGCCGCGCGGTCATGATGCTGGTGTCGCCCTGAACGCGCGTACGTACAGATAGCAACTTACCGAACCACAGCATAGCATTCGCCAATACCAGGGCACGCAGAGTTAATGCTATGAAATCAACAGCGGCTCACTGACTTTTGAATGCCACTGGCCATGGTGCCCGGTGATCTGTAAGCATGACGAACAGAAAGC
>NW_020329021.1:0-12926 GCF_001858045.2 Oreochromis niloticus | reverse complement strand
AACAAACATGATCTGTAATTGTTTCAAAACTCACCAGACGACTTCATGATTGGCTGGAGGACAGGACACAAACACAGGGTTGTGGTAACTGTAATATGTCCTCAGGACACCTGAATGGAAGACTGTGCTGTGGCTGAGAAATAAAATGAGGTCAAGCAGGTGTTCTTGTCTGTAGTGGCAGAAGTGATCAGCTGTGAATACCCTCTCGACTGAAACTGCTCCAGAATCTGTTTTCTTCCACTCTGTAACTGTTCTCATTAAAATCTCCACACACAATTATTGGGTGACAGTCCATTATTTCAAGTGAATCTAAAGACTTACCAGGTTTTGCATGAATGGTGTCAAACTGTAGTCTGGAGGTCTGTACACAACAGCAATGAGCGCAGGGAATGGAGCCTGAACCTTTAACACTAAGAACTCAAGATCAGTGACATTATGCAGATACTGTTTTACCTGAACCTGAAAATGATTCCTCAAATACACAACAACTCCCCACCACTTCTGCTGGCCATGTGAGGAAAGTTTGTGTAGGACACATGTCTGTTGCGTTTGAACATGGTGTAGCCGTCCAAATGAAGACTGTCTGCAACAAAGGAGCCTTGAGGTGAGACTCAGTGAGACACAAAACATCTGCTAAACACATTTCATGATGACTCTTGATGTCACTGATGTGAGATGGCAAACCCTCCGTATGTGATGGATCATGTAGAGTGTCAGGTCTGCTGGCTGTTTCTCTGACCTGAGAAGAGGCATCATTTCCTCAACGCTGGCTTGTCTCATGGTTTGGAGCGCTGCAGTTACCTCGGGATTGGCGTAAATCTTTTTCTCATCCAAGTCCTGTAATAGAGTCCACTGAGAGACGTCACCCTGCTGAGAGCAACATAAGCCATACCTGGTTCAAAATGTTCTTCATTGAAACTACAGCTGTCTGTGTTGTAAGACCCTGGGTTTTGTGGATTGTGCAGGCAAATGCTAGCTTTACAGGAAACTGTCTGCGTACCGCTCCTTTAAACTTCAGACTCTCCTCTGCTCTCTCAATATAAACCAGATCATCAGATGCTGCATTAGCACTGCGGTTGTTTCTTACAGACTGCCGGTTGTCCATTCTGAGCCCCAGTTTAATTATTTGTCCATCATTTTCAGATCTCACCACCTTTATCAGTATACCAAAAGCACCATTGACCAAACGTTTAGTGTGTCCAAGTTTCTGGTCAGCATCACTCGAGCTCCTTCAGCAACATTCAGGGTGTCGGGTAAATCATTTCGCCCACCTGTAAATGGTCTGTCTCTTCGTGCCATTCTGCCTGTACATTTATCCTTCTGGAAATCGTCTGCATTGATGATTATATGTTTGAATGAAGCTTCTTGAGCGTATCTGTGTTGTGGGATTCCACATTCTTGTTGGTGGCATAAATGTGTAAGACCTCGATTGGACATTCTTCTGGTGCAGTCACGCCTGTGACAACAATCTCTGTCGCACTGAGAAAGCTCATCTGTCTTTTCTTTGATTCTAATCCTGTTCAACATCTCTGCAAAGGCCCATATCTTTCTGACGCATGATCTCGGTTAGAGTGATCATCTGAAAATGTTCCTGCCACAGGTCAATCTGTTCTGGATCATAAACACAGAGAGGCTTAGACTGTCGCACTGGTGGCAGCTGGTAAAATCTCCAACAGCTAAACTGACATTCCACCAAAAGGTCTCTGAGTGCCTTGATTTGTTTCAGTCTTGCATCCACATAAGCAAAAAGGGGTTTTGAAACCATCGAAATCTCATCAATAACATAATTTCAGCATTCATAGCTCAGATCTGACTTCATCCAGTTGGTTACCAAGTCCTTGAATGGGTGGTTTCAGACTCCTGGGTAGTTTCAGTAGGAATGTAACGTAGAGCCATTGATAGAAAAGTGCTGTCCCAGTAAATGAAGTCAGTAAACAGTTGGATTTGATATGTCAGCTTCTTCTGCATTAGCAGGCAGTCTGCTCAGGATCTTTGATGCTTCAGAGTGAATACATTTAATCAGATGTGACTTTCCAGTTCCTGCACCACCGTTGATATAGAAGAAAAATGGATCTGGGTTCAAACCACAAACTCGCTGAATACACCAGTCTCTTAGCATAGAACACGCAGGCCTGCTTCTGGTTCAGATTCTGATACATTACACGTACCACAGCTGGATCGACTGCAGGTTGTTCTCTGATGGCTCTGATCTCTGTTACAGCATCAGACTGACGACTGTAGTCGGGACATTCTCCTGTTCATTCTCATCTCAGAATGTCTCTCAGGAAGATTCTCATCACATTGCAACCTCACACTTCAGATTCAGGAGCCAGATTACACCATTCATCAATCACAACGTCCCTATTTTGTTCAAACTCTTCCAGTGCACTCTCAATATCCTCAGAGTTCTTCTCATACTTGTCTTTATTTCTCTTCACAACCCTTTTCACAGACTCACTGTGGTCTGAACATGGAAGTCGTACACAACCTGAGTTGTAGAAGACTGATAGGTTTGGAATCCTTGTGGTTTCAGTTCCTGCTCTGATCTGTGTGGAAGGTAAAGTCTCAACAGTCGACCATAATATTGCTCGGATCTTTTTCTTGTGAGCAGTGGTAATACCTGATTATAGCTGGTTTATCATTCTTTCGCCTTTGTACAAATCCAAGCTGGTTTAGAAGAGGAAGCACATCTTTTCCTTCATTGGACCACTCACCAACCGGCACAGGGCAGCAAAATCAGCCAGGGACATTTCCTCATATTCTGGTGTCTCAGGTCTGCATTTGTATTTATCACTCAAACTTGTCATCCAATATTACAACTGTCATGTGTTGTGGATTCCAGGTAGCTCATCGGGCGACTCATTTTTACTGGGTTATCATCTGTTGGTACAAATACAACACTGCGGGAACATTTTTTCATTTTTAGGCCACAGACTCGAGTCACACACTCCTGTGCGCTGATTTCTCTCTTTTTTGAATAAGCCTGCATCACAGCTCTCATTTCATCACATTCATTGACCGTGTTCTTATCAGAGTTATCAATAACTGTCTTCAGGTATTCAGAGAGGCCAGATTCTTTCTTCGTTATATATTTACAGAGATATTCTATACATGAATAGGCATTCAATATTAACGAGACATCTAAATTAGAGTTCCAGGCTTCAAGCAGGTCTGGGTTGTAATTGTTGATCCAACAGTCCTTTGGGTCACGTTTCAGAATAAGAGCTGTTTTCTTGTTTATGTCTTGGAGGCATTGTTCATACTCATTCATTGTCAAGTTGCATCGTGACAGAATCTGCTCTATGGTGAGAGAAGCAGCTTCAGGTTCCTTCAGCAGGTTCATCAAAGGTCTGAGTTTGGCTTTGCAGCTTCAGTGTCTGAATCCTCATCCTGTCTCACAATCATTGTTCTTGTGGCTGGTGGTTTTGGAAAGCCAATCTACAACCAGAGTTCACACTCTTAAAGCATGTCTTTGTGTGGTTTTTGCTGTGCTTTTGTAGTTCAGTGACTTTTTTGTGCAGTTCAGGCTGTTTTTCTGGATCAGGGAGTTGAGCTGAGATGTATCTGTCCACAAAGTCACAGACAGTTTGGTCGTCATCCACATCTACTTCTACCTTTTCTCGAATCCACAGCAACATGTGTATATGCGGACTACCTCTGTGCTGGAACTCAACTCTGTAAAAGTAATCAATGATTTCACCAAGGGGCTGTGCAGGAGAAAAAAGCAAATCTCTGAACAAAGCCTCAACACGCTTATCAAACATTCGCATGGTGGTTACTGGATTTGATCTTAGAATTTCACACTTTTCTGACCAGTCCAGGGCTTCAAAATCAACCTCTTCACCTTGCTGTCTCTTTATTGCTTGAATCACTTCAGGCCATCTCATCTCAGCAGCAGAGAAAGTGACAAAGAACTGAGGTGTTCCTATTTGACGAACCATACTGAATAGATCTCTTGTAGTTTTCTGCCAGTAAGCTGGAGTTCCTCTGAGTGGCTGCATAAATCTGATTGCATCTTTATTTCTTACCAGCTTCTCTACTTCTGTCTTACTTTGTAACATTCCTGATGTGATTTTGCGTCCATCTTTGGTCATAGTTTTACCTTTCCTTAGCTGTATTGTCATGCTGGAATTAGCCAAGTGTATTTCAGTGACAAACTGTGAGAAAAACAGGTAATTTGTATCTTTAGCAAATCTTGCATCAATGTTGAAAAGCCTTGACTTGAAGTAAGCACTTGGTGTGAGTTTAAGACGTCTCTTTTCATCCAGTGTATTCTGACCAGTAGGAAACTGCACAGGAAATGCCATGGCTTCCAAATGAGGAGTTCTGAAGAAGCTAACAGGATTGTTTCTTTCTGCAGGAGCCACACAATATGTGTTATCAGTGAAAGAGAGAATCTCTTCTGAAATGTCTACAGGCTGCAGGCAACTTTCTAGAGCAAAACCTCCATTGTTCAAATCACTTTCTGGTTCCTCTGGATTTTGTTCCTCTGGTTGTTCATCACAGGATTGCATATCAATATCTTGTTCACTTTCAGACTCAGTTTCACACAAAAGGGCATCTTTTTCATAGTTGTCAATTTCCATTAAATCTGCTTCATCATAATCATCACTTGCCATGCTGGCTTCATCACTGCTGTCATCATCAGGTAACGTGGGATCACAAAGCAATGCATCATCTCTGATAACAATATCTGTGTACTGTGGATGAATCTGTTTGAGTTTACGCAGGGCTTGGATCAGTTTAGACCAGGTGACAGTCTGGAACAGCTGATGGCCTTTGTAGCACAGTCGTCTTTTCAACTTGATCCTCATTATCTGTGATTGGTTTCTGAGCCGAGGCAAACAGTCAACTGTTTGTTGGACCTCAGATGGTACACACACCACATTACCACGTATGAGTCTTTGTCTGCCCTTTGGAAGTGGAATAATCTTTGCAAATGGGATGCATTTGGCAATCAGATGTCTCTCCAGAATGTTGAGATCACACAGTTCAGCTGGAATATCCTGCAGATCTAAACCATTGACAGCAGCAAGCCTTGGCATGCGTCCACTTTTGAGGGAACTGTGACACGTGTGACAGATATACTCCTTTTTTCTCTCAACAGGAAAGCTGCACTGATCATTACATGCTTCATCACACACATGAACAAATTTACCAGTTAGACACTGCTGAGCTACAGTTTGGTGTTTTGAGTAATTTCTCTTTTGCAGATTTTCACCTGATTAGGAAAAGAAGCTTTTAGACAAACAGTACAAACATAAGATGGTGCTGACTTAATGTTTGATCTGAAACGAGATATGGCCTCATTCATTAAACTGTTATCTGGATGACACTGTAAACTTTCAGCTGGTCGATGCATCTGACGATATTTTCTTTTTATGTTCATTGCACATCTGATATTATGCATCTGTCTAAAAGAAAAACCGTTCCAATATTTTACTCTCATTCGTTCTCTCATATTGTCCTTGTGTTCTGCTGAAATTGTCTCTCTTCTCCATAACGTTTAGTGATGTAAGATCGCTTTTTCTGTTTAAATTCTTCACTTTCTTTATATAGATTATATACATATGACCTCATGTAAGCTTTATGTTTCTCTCTGAATCCAGCACAAGTTCTGTAATTTCTTCTTAGACGTTCCTTCTGCTGTTCTTTGAACATAGGAGATTGTCTATAAGATTCTTTATATGTTTTTCTCATACGTTCCTTCTGCTTTTCTCGGAAAATGGGAGATTCTCTATATGTTCTTGTTATACGCTCCTTCTGCTTTTCTCGGAAATGGGTTTCAACTCAGATTCTCTATATGTTCTTGTTATACGCTCCTTCTGCTTTTCTCGGAAAATGGGAGATTCTCTATATGTTCTTGTTATACGCTCCTTCTGCTTTTCTCGGAAAATGGGAGATTCTCTATATGTTCTTGTTATACGCTCCTTCTGCTTTTCTCGGAAAATGGGAGATTCTCTATATGTTCTTGTTATACGCTCCTTCTGCTTTTCTCGGAAAATGGGAGATTCTCTATATGTTCTTGTTATACGCTCCTTCTGCTTTTCTCGGAAAATGGGAGATTCTCTATATGTTCTTGTTATACGTTCCTTCTGCTTTTCTCGGAAAATGGGAGATTCTCTATATGTTCTTGTTATACGCTCCTTCTGCTTTTCTCGGAATAACGAATCTTCTTTATACATCCTTATGACACGTTCTCTTTTTCTCTCTCTAATTTTAGCACTATCTCTATAGATTTTTCTAAAATGTTCTCTCTGTTTCTCTCTATATGTAGCATTGAGTTTATACAGATTATTTTTGTACACACTCTTTTTCTTACTGTGATCAGAATCATGAGACTTTCTACTAGAATCTTTTTTCTTTGCCTTAAAGCTTTCATCAAAAGTGTACATCTGTCTTTCTTTCTTTTCTGATTTTCCTTTCTCTGTGGTAGTTTTTCTTGGACCAATAATCGTCTCCTAATCTTTCTCCTTTGCTGTTTATTAAGCTTCAACAGTTTATGTGAGAGTTCCTCTGTTGTCTCAGTCAAACAGGAGGCAGTGTTTAAATCATTCTGAGGAACAGATTCTTTTGTTACCTGAGTGTCTCTTACAGAAGATGCAGAGGTTTCTATTTCTAAATAATCAGAAGGACGATTGTTCAGCTCAGCAGCTGGCTCATTTGAATAATCCACTCTGGATGACATCACTTCAGTGGCTAAAGTGTCGGTCACAGTTTTCTGTGTCTGCTCAGTGGATTTTGGGGTTTCAAATTCAGGTTCATTTAAAACTGGTGCTGGAACAGTTGTAGCTGTTTGTCTGTTTTCATCAGCATCTCTTTGGTCAGCAGGGTTTTCACTGTGAAACTCGACAGGCTGTAGCTCATAAGTGCAGGATGGCGCGATGCTAAACATTCGGTACAAGCGTTTGATCCTGTCAATCATGTCGTTAAGACGTGTGAATTTTAACATAACTGCAGTTCCACCACTTACAGCTAGCGACAATGGCATTCCTGTAGACTTACGTGGGTGAGGGTCAAAGTATGCGTATTCACCTGAAGTCAGCCTGCAAACTGCAATGACGGTTCCTCCCATGACTAGCAAAGCATAGCGAACCGCTGAAGCCAAACACTGTAGTCCCTGTTCAAGGCTCGGAAAATGATCTGTACCATCAAATGTGCCATAATGAGCAAACTGAGACATGTCCACTTGATACTCGTGTCTGCGGCTGGTGACCACTGTGGGAAGCTCATCACAGGCGAGAAACACGCTGTTCACAAACCTCTTTCTGGCATCTGAATACACGGCATGGCCTTTGTCCAACACACGGTTTAGATCTGCTCTGGTAATGAATTCATCCTCGTGTAAGAATGACAGGAAAACCAAACTGTTCGCCATGCATTGCTGATTCCTGTACTTTCCATACTTAGCAGCGGCCTGGCTTCGGGACGCACAGATGCTACTCACTCGTGGACGACTTTCATTGTTTGTAACCTGTACATGAGACGGTCCTGGAGCTTCTCCATCATGCTGCGTTTGCACAGTTACCTGGGGTTCAGTCTGGATTACCTGCTGTACTTTAGCATCTGGCACACATGCTGAGGGAACACCTCTCTTTACCACATCTGCATAAGACACTGCGGCTGTCTGAACGCTGCTCTGCACTTCTGGACTGGGAATAGTTGTAACAGACACCTTTACCTCCTCACCGCTCTGAGAAACATTTACCTGTTCTTTCTGCTTTTGCCATCTAAGCTTCTGGGACTGTGACCTTTGACTTTTTCTTGGCATTTTGTGCAAGTACAAACTGGACCTTATATGTATTTATACACAAATGTAAACAAAACTCAACCTGTAAACACTGAAAAACTGATTCCTCAACTTTCTCTTAAATCAGAGCTTTATCAGAATTGATGTAAAAGGCTCACTTAAATACAAACTCAATATTTAGTTTAACTTATTTAAAGTTCTTTGAAAACACTTTGGTCTGTTTTATTGTACCTTTTTCAAAAACTGTATATTATTACTTCTATTTTTTTAACCAGACTGGATAACAAATTGGTCTATACTTCTGTAAAGTAATATGCAGAATAAATCTCAACAATCAACAGGCTATAATTAAACTCTTAGCTTTTAAGTAGACTGTGTAAATCTTTCAGATATTTAAAATTTAAAGCAAATATAAGGAGCTGTGATGGTGTGGTGATCAGATGACAGGCTATGGGGATTCTTCAGCTGGACGTTCTGCAGCAGTCAGGAAACAGGAAGTCTGGGTTCTCAGGGCAGCCTCTAGATGACAACTGTAACTGAATACTTACACTGAGTGACAAAAAAGGGTTTGTCCTTAAATAATAATAGTATAAACTTGTAGTCAAATGTTATAGCCAATGAAACAGACTTGAAAAATATATTTGGATCCAATTTATTATTTATGTGAATATAAGTCTGAATGTATGTATTACAAAATAACCAGATTATCTTATTACAAATAAACCTTGAAAAAGGTGTGTATTTTATATAATTTATCAAAGTAACTGCACACGTAAGCCAAGCTATCAGTGTTTATTCCAAAGTGTAATGTAAAAATTAAAATGACAAATGTAGGGCTCTGTAAGTAGTTCTACAGTGAGTTCTACTGTACTGTAATTCTATTACTGTATATTCAACTTTTACTTGTAATTTCCAGCAAAATGACTGGATGTGAGAGAGTTTAACGACAGGAAAGATGGAGCAGTGAGAGCGGAGATCTCTCAGAATTCTGAAAACAGATTGACGAAGTTCTGGTAACTTCAATTCCAAAAACTTAGATTCTGGTAAAACTTGATTTCAAGTCACAGGATTGCGTTTCAACTCAGGTTCAAGCTTGTCAACTTAGATAGAGCTCATGGCGGAGAAATGATAGAAGATAGAATGGCTTGTCAAAAAGATGGAGCAGGGAGAGGGAGAGTGATAGGACAGACTGAATTGCTTGTTAATGATAGAGGGAGAGGGTTTTCTGCAGCAGGTCACCTGTAAGACAGAAAGAAAGTGGAATTAGACACACTTCCAATAAACCTGGCTTTACTGTATTTTCAGACTATAAGGCACATTTAAAGCCTTTAATTTTCTCAAAAATAGACAGTGCACCTTATGTATGGTTGTGTTTACTGATTTCAAACCAATTCTATGTGGTACACGGCACTCACGGCATCTGTCAATGTTTAATATGACTTTGGTAAGCTACAAAGCAGCACCACTTGATGTATGTCGGAGCATGGCTACCATAGTCAGCACCCTCGTAGAGTAATTCGTACTGTGCTTCAACATAATATGGTGTGTGTGTATAAGGGCCTGGCACCTGTTGAGAGCCATGCTTATGAAGCAGATTTCAAACTGATCAATCCACATTCATCAATACACAAATCCTGAAAAGTGAGTGAATTGTTCTGTATTTTATGTCTTACAACTGAACAATTTGAGAGTTATTGTAAATGAGTTGAATAAAGTTTGACTTATCTGTTTTGTTTGACTTAATGTGCCTTAGAATTTAGTGCACCTTACAGTCCGAAAAATACAGAACATATATATCATTACACACTGAAGAGTTGTACAGTACATTATTAGATTCAACTGAATGAAAATGTTTAACATATGGTGGTGGAACATTTCTAAGGATATTTTTGCATTCTATTAACACAATAAAAACAAACAGAGTCTGTAAACCAAGATGTGGTGCTACAGTAACTTACTGTAACATTATATGGTCAAGCTAAACCCACACAATGAAGTCAGAGCAGACAGTTTCAGACCACCTGGTTTAAACACTTCACATGCACTCAACTCACATGTTCCTAAATGCCCAAAGGTCTCAAATTCCCGATTCTGTGTGTACTTACCTGGTACAACACTATATCATAATGTCTGGGAGCCGTTAACATAAAAGTAAAAATAATTTACTCAGTATGACTTTTGGCAAAATGAAAAATTTGGAGACAGATGACTCCTATACAGCAGTTTCTACATATTTCAGTCAAATATGGGGCATGTTTAATACACACCCCGCTAAATCTACAATAAACTTAGCATGGCCGATATTAGGGCCTAATTAAAATGTAGTATGATGATAAGAGAGATTTGTAAGTCTGGAAATGTTTTCATAGACTTTTCTATTATTTGATAATGCCAAGAGCTGTGCTGACTCACAGCACTAAACTGAATCTCCTATAATGAGAAACATTTCCTAGCACTGCACATCAGACAAACCTTTACTTACCAGACTTGAGACGATCAGATCAGCAGTCTAGAGAAAGGAAACAATTCATCAGATCACTGTTGATGATTCAGACTGTTGAGCCTCTTCACACACAATCCAATTCACTATGACATAAATTAACTAGTAAAATCCTCAATTACTTTAAGGCTTTATGAGCTTACTGTAGTGTAAAGAGGAGATAAATGAACTGCAGCGTCTCACATGGCATGTGTAATAAAAGCATTCATACTACAGAAATGCAAAGAACAGCCATCAATTGGCACAAGTGCAGGATATACCAAATATTTCCTACACAGAAGCCTTGTGGCTCCAACATTTTCTACAACAGGTCAGTGCTAATAAAGTGTGAAAACCAAAACTTTTAAAAATGTTAGATACAAAGTAATTATATAAATCAGAAGCAACAGAAAACCTCATCATGTCTGACATGAATATATAAATCTTAAAATACATTTAAATATTAACATGTTACAATAGCAGAGGTGCACCATGTTTTGTAATTAAAATTAAATGTCTTAAAATATTACACTAAAAAGTCATTTCATTGTACCCGTTGCTAGGAATATTTATGAATTTTTGCAGTGTACCTTTTTGGCAACTTTTCTATCTAATTTTAAAACACATTATATTCACTAAATAAGTAATAAACTAATTAGACACACTGGCTGTAATTTACCTAACAATGTCCACTCACACCTCTGGTTCTCTTCGTTTTTATTACTGTTAAAGCTATTACTTATACCGAGTCAGGCAAAATACTTCTACAATGTTCTGACTTTAATGTAATACATCAGAATTTGACAGACAATATAAATCAATACCTGTGCAGCTCTTAAGTGTTTGAGCAACCACTTATACTGACTCCCCTAAAACACTTTCATTGTTTTGTCTGCTACTTAAATCCACAAACATAAGGAGAAAATGAACAACTGTATAAAGACATCTGACATTTAGTTATGTTTAGATTTGATAAGCCATAAGAAATTTAAATCATACATAAATGGGCTATTAAACTTCAGGGACATTTTCAGGGAGAGTCAGAGGGGTCCTGTGTGGGGGCTTTGCTGCTACAGGTCACAAATCCTGTGTGTTTGCCAATCAGTAAATGGAAACATATCACAAAAGGTCAAACTACTGTATGTAAGTCGTCAAATGTGCTACGCAATGCCAGGTTCATACTGCTTCAGTTACAATCACTGTTTACTTCCAGCAAAGGCAAACCAAAGATCTCGTTCACCTGTGTAACAAAAGACAAAGCACAAAAATACAGAATGAGACAACTCAGATCAGCATCACATCAATACTACATCAATCTGTGTAGTCCAAAAGATTCAGTACACTTCTTTGTTACCACAGCAACAAACAACTCACCTCTTTTTCTACACCTTATTAAAGATTACTGTCTTCATTAAGGTAAAATGTGGTTTCATCCATTTGTAATAAGCCACACAAGTTTCTCAGTTATGTGATAGCTCTATTAGTTGGTGCTATTAATAACACAGATTTAATAAGCAATGATTGCTACACCTAGCACTGCACACTTTATCAAATTGATAAGTTTAATTAAAAGCATGAACAATCATAAATGAAAGCTTGGATGATATATTGTAGGCTTCAACATTTCAGTTGGTCTGCATTCAAATTCTGCTTCCTAAAAATATTATCACCTGCACACAGTATCATTTAGTATCATTTAATATGCTGTTGTTTTAATATGTACATATCATATTAATAATATTAATGGCGCACTGCAGCATTTTATTTATTTGAAGGTGGCCTTTTTTATATTTATTAACTTCTCACTTTGTGAAAAATTAAACAGAGCTGCAGGTGTAGGTTTACTTAAAAACAAACCAGTCTGCACAAACTAGTGTTTGTTAAACAGTTCTTAAAATTTAACTAAAAACTAAAATTGATTAATTAAAAAAACTTCTTCTTGTTAAGAATGTTATTATTCTATATTATGTGTTTATCCTCACTCTCTCTCTCCTTCTGTTAATTAACCCACAACACAGACACACCGGCACAGGCACGTGACTCTTTTTCTCCGGCCTTCTGTCAGAGGCGGTAAAATGGCTCCTTTGAAGTTACCGACCCTGCTGCTTCAGCAGTTATCAGTGTTCTAAGATGGCGCTTATTACCTTATAACTATAGAATGAGGCCGTTTTAACTGACTGATTTGTGAAGAGGAGAACTAACTTCAGCTTCCCTAAGAGACTCAGAAACACTAACACACCGAAATGAACCAAATACACACAATAACTGTATTAAACAATCAAATGAACAAATACATTTGCACTGGGCCTATAGGAGCTAGGCATAGGCGTTAGCACTTGTTGTTAGGGCAGCTTACCAAACACTCCTTTTAAACTAAAATTACAACGTTTCACTAACAAAGCAGCCATTGTGTTACTTTAATATGACTATACTTAGACTGGCTTTTATAAGTCACTAACAACCGGTAAATCACTCAAACAGCTTATAGACATTTTATTTCAGAAGAAGAGAGACAGAGAAGCAGCGCTTACCGGCAGGGATCAAGCAGAGAGTGGGAGGAGATTCAGGAGTCAGCCAGAGACGTAAAATAAGAGGCATTCACGGGTAGTGGGAAACTCCGCCATGCCAATTTTGTGTAATGGCATTGCATTGAAAATGCCAATTTTGTGTAATTTACAAAATATATGTAAATTTAAA
>NW_020329020.1:0-40612 GCF_001858045.2 Oreochromis niloticus | reverse complement strand
ACAACTGAGATAATCCATCCACAATACGAGGTTAGTTATTCATATACTGCTGCTTGGGCTGTGCTGTAGTTACATCGTAAGGTTTAAAAACTGAGCTTAAATAAATGATTAGCGGTAATAAAAGCCGAGGGAGGTCAACGGTGATCACTGACTGTTTTTAGGAGCTTTTTGAGATTAAATAGAAGAAAATACAAAGCATTAACATGTTAACAACACAAGCCATATTAAACGCAGACTACTTTGGCCCGGAAGTAGGATTCGTCGCGTCATCACTGAACAACCGGATGGGACGGTCTAGTCTCCGTGCGCTGCCCAGGTTGCCTAGCAACCATTATACTAACCGCTGGAAACGTGTCATACAACTTAGTTTGACAGAAATGAAGGAGAACATATTTTGTTATTTGTTTGTTTGTTTCTACAAGAGCTTTGTGTGATTTAATAAGTCTGAGGCTGAGACCACAGGACTGTAAAACATGACTTTGGGCTTCATTTCTGCACTGAACAGTCATTTTAAGATTAGCTAGTAAATAACAATTAATGTTTTTCATGAGACTAAAGTCATATCACTTTGGTAATGTAAATATAATATGGCCAATATTATAGTTATTATATTAATCATTATTAGCTATTACAGCAGTGAACATGAACTCTGTGTCAAATACTGAGCTTCAGTACAGATTCTAGTTGCAGTTATTTATGTCTTTTCACCTTTTCTTTCCAAGCTCCTTAGTCTATCACCTTAAATCTTCACTCAAAGACAAGTATCTTGACAGTGCATATATAGGTGTATCATACATAAGAGACAAATGTTGTTCCTTCAGTATGTTGGCATTACTAAATTTGGCTCATTGCTTACATATATTTAAAAGAAAATGTACAAGCTGTGATAACTGTTTCTGATAATGAAGAGTAGACTGATATATTAAATATTCCTTTATTGGGTGATAAAATCAGACCATAAGTCATACAGAATAGATATCAGAGCCTTAAACAGGCTGACTTCTGCTAAATGGATCAAACTGGGCAGAAAGTATACAAACACATAACATCCTTATAGAATATGATGTAACACTATAGATCAACTTACCTCAGAATATATAAAGCATATAAACAATTACAGTAATATGATGCAACAAACACAGCAGTACTACTAATCCAAATACTCAAAGCTTCATAGAACTGAAACAAACATTTATTTTTAGCTCCATTCTGCTGCTGATACATACTTTAGGTTTCTGAATATTAAACTTGTTGCTGCCTTTCATAGTGTGTAACTTGAAGGCCCTGAGTACTTTCTCCCACACTGAAACACTGGGATGATAACATTATTTGAACATTACCTAATAAGACTGATTCAGGACAGACAATTAGTTATGTTAAACTTTCCTAGCAGTCCTTCACAAACAGGGAACAGTCTGTCTATTCTCTCCATCTGTCAGCTGCTGCTGGCTCTTCCTCCTCCTCTTCCTCACACACTGCTGAGTTTGTCCTGGTGGATCATCAGGGGTGCAAAGCCTCACAGATGATGTGCAGCAGTGGGTCCCTCAGTCTGTCCTCACTCTGGACACTTGCAGTCGTCACACATGGAAATCAAATGTGTGATAAGCTGCAGGATTCAAACACAAGTGTAACTTATAAATACATGTTCATACTTTTATTCCACAATCAGAGAGAAAGAAACAGAGAGAGAGTGCAGGACAGACAGACAGGTGACAGTCTCAGGTGTACACACTGCTACAAAACAGCACAAGAGAAGGAGGATTTAGTGTTTGTGTTATTACGAGTGCTAAACAAGAAGAGTTCCCAGATGGTACAGTGGACACATGTGTGACTCCTGTGATTAAGCATCTTTCTTTCAGCTTAACGAGTGAACCGTCAGCTCGTTCAAACACACGTTAAAGTCCGTTTGGCTCGACACCACCGAACAGAGGCAGCAATATAACATAGCTAACATTAACAGTGCAGTGAATCCTGCTTGTGCCGTGATATTCAGGACTGCAAACCGAGCAGCATCACTGACTTTCAGCTTGTTGTGTTTGGGATATATGACTGACTTTAATTATCCATAAAATCATCACATTCTCTAAGGTTAAAGTCAACTATTGAATGGCGTATATTTTGAAGTAAAGGCTTTAAAACCAAGTTAGTACAAACATCGCTAATGGCACATAACTTTCCCGACATGTGGCCAACAGTAATGTTTTAATGTTGTTCATTATTAAACATTTGCACATAAATAAGTGACATAATACTCAGTACTTACTTTTGAAAGTACTCTTCGGCCGCTTCGCTTCCACGGTTTTTTCGGCAAAATTATCCACACCACCGCGCTATGAAGTCTGGGATATGTTGGGCCATGAAGGCTACACTGACCCATCCTTAAAATTCAGGGAAATGAAGGACGCATTTGAGGGCCGCATTTCGAGCAGCCTTTGAATTGGGACAGCCTTTGGCCTTAAAATGCGGCCTTTAAGGCTGCAGACCCTTGACTGTATGTCTAAATGAGATAAATAAAGTGAGGGAAAAAAGGCTGCAGACCCTGAATTGGGATACAGCCCAAATCCGGTCATTGGTACGGTCCTGGCTTGTGTAGTTACTAGGTAACAAAAGCTCAACACTGCCCCTAGCGTCCTGGAGCACTTCCGTTGTGCTTTGGAGTTTGCATGTGTTTTGTATTTTGCATGTGTTTTGGATTTGCATGTTTTGTATTTGCATGTGTTTTGGAGTTTGTACGTGTTTTGTATTTGCATGTTTTTGGATTTGCATGTGTTTTGGATTTGTACGTGTTTTGTATTTTGCATGTGTTTTGGATTTTGTACGTGTTTTGGATTTGTACGTGTTTTGTATTTTGCATGTGTTTTGGAGTTTGTGTGTTTTGGAGTTTGCATGTGTTTTGTATTTTGTACGTTTTTGTATTTTGTACGTGTTTTGTATTTGTACGTTTTGGAGTTTGTACGTGTTTTGTATTTTGCATGTGTTTGTATTTTGCATGTGTTTTGGAGTTTGCATGTTTTGGAGTTTGTACGTGTTTAGTATTTTGCATGTGTTTTGGATTTGCATGTGTTTTGGAGTTTGCATGTGTTTTGGAGTTTGTACGTGTTTTAGTATTTTGCATGTGTTTAGTATTTTGCATGTGTTTTGGATTTCGTACGTGTTTTGTATTTTGCATGTGTTTTGGATTTGTACGTGTTTGTAGTTTGCATGTGTTTTGGAGTTTGTACGTGTTTTGTATTTTGCATGTGTTTTGGATTTTGTACGTGTTTTTGTATTTTGCATGTGTTTTGGAGTTTGCATTGTTTTGTATTTTGCATGTGTTTTGTATTTGCATCTGTTTTGTATTTTGTACGTGTTTTATATTTTGTATGTGTTTTGTATTTTGCATGTGTTTTGGATTTTGTACGTGTTTTGTATTTTGCATGTGTTTTGGAGTTTGCTTGTGTTTTGGATTTTGCATGTTTTCTATTTTGCATGTGTTTTGGAGTTTGTACGTGTTTTGTATTTTGCATGTGTTTTGGATTTTGCATGTGTTTTGGATTTTGTACGTGTTTTGTATTTTGCATGTGTTTTGGATTTTGTACGTGTTTTGGAGTTTGTACGTGTTTTGTATTTTGCATGTGTAGTTTGTACGTGTTTTGGAGTTTGCATGTGTTTTGTATTTTGTACGTGTTTTGTATTTTGTACGTGTTTTATTTTGTACGTGTTTTGTATTTTGCATGTGTTTGGAGTTTGTGCGTGCTATTTGGAATTTGTAAGTGTTTTGGAGTTTGTACATGCTTTGTCTCTAGGGGCCACCGTAAACACCAATAGGGAAGGGGTGTTTTTTTTTCTTTTTTACTCGCAAGTGGAGAGCGTATGCTAGGCTGTCTGTAGAAACGCCGTTTTTGTCTAGCATCCCTGTTGAGAATAACCTTGCAAATAAACAACAGCTAATAATATAAGATCAAAGTATTTTATTTGATGTATTGACATAAATGACAGAAGAAAAAGGCCATGTATAGCAGGACTACTCAATTACACACTAGGTGGGCCAGATTTTCTAACCAAAAAATTTTTTTCCCTGGCTCAGACATGCAAAAGTTAAACACGACCATACACTAATTGCAAATTAAACACAGTGATTTTGAATTGTGATGTGATGGTAAAATAATATTTGTCAGTCTAAACTGGGTTAATCTACGGGGTTAATGATGGGGAGGAGACGGAGAGAGACTGAGTACAGCTACAGAACCCCACTTTCTGAAACGGACCCTGCTCACCATTCACCGACAATTCTGAGCTAACAAGTTGCATGTTATTCTTGGATGCGCTTGCAGGACCGGATTTAAAATAGCATGACAAACATATCATACCTGTTAAAGCCAAACAGTATCATCAACGTAGCCCGAAGAACATTTGCTAATAAGATGAAGTTAGCTAAGTCAGCTGTCTCATCGTAGCAAAAAAAAAAAAAAAAAAAAAAGCACCACCTACCGTTCTTTATGCAACTTCAAATGTCGGACAAAGTTGGAAGTTGTTCCATCTCCGTCTGTGATTCTCTTCTTGCATGTTTTGCATATTGCATTTCGTTTTTTGTTGACTACTTCGTAGTTTATGTACCCGAAAGAAATTACTCTTGGAAGCATTTTGGCTCGAGCGTTTTGTTCTTGTTTTTTTCAAATCTGGTTAATTGATTGGCTGTGCTACAGCCCACGCTCACATACATACGGAGTGTGGTAAGAATGAATGAATGAATAAAGTGAATTAATGGTCTGCACTTTTTATATAATATGTATGTTAAATTTTAGATTTGGGTAAAATATCAAGTCTTTTCAAGTAAACAGGTTCAAGTCCAATTCAAGTCCCAAGTCACTGGTGTAAAGTCCAAGTCAAGTCACAGTCTTACAACCTTTTTTCAAGTCAAGTCTAAAGTCATAAAATTAATGACTCGAGTCTGACTCGAGTCCAAGTCATGTGACTCGAGTCCACACCTCTGCCGTTGTACATACAACAATTTCTCTGTGTTTCATGTGCAGAGAGTGATCCAGCTGCAGTCTACTCAGGAGTGAGAACAGAAGCCATCAGTTATGGAGAAATAACCATCACACCAAAGAGGACCAGAGGTACAGCTGCTCTGTTTTAACTTTGGAAACAGCCAAGTGAGCTGCTTGTTTCTAGATAGTTTTCAGTCCTTCTCCTAAACTAGCTCATCTTGACCCAATTTCAGGATATCAAACTGCTCATCTCTCAGAAAGAAACAGTTTTTCAGTTATTTAAAAAATAATAATAATTTAACATTTATGAACAGCAGAATGCAAGAGTTATACATTTGCCATAATGCATATCCTGCATCTGTTGAAATAGCACTGAAAGCTGTCAGTTTTTATTCAAATGCAGCCAACAAATAATTATTATTTCCTTTGGTAAATAAATATTTGTTTGAGTAATAAATAAACAAAAGCTTGTTTCTCTGTTAAAGTGCACCAACTTTTCTTACTGTCTGTTCGCTGGTGAATGTTCAAATTAAACATTAACATTAGTTCAAATATTTAGGTCAGTGTATGAGGTCACATTAAATAATCACTCCCAGCCAACCACCTTTTCCACTTGTCGTGCTCTTCATAGTTGCCCTCCGATCCTCATCACTGATCCTTTGCACTGCTGATCAGTAACTGTCCTCTGTCTGTGGTCTGCGCTGTCATTATTTTGATTTTTGACTAAGAAGATCACAACCCAGTTTTTTTTTAAGAGTATCAACGAATATTGATCATATGAGAGCATGAGGGTGGGAATGGATGTTTCTATCTGTGTGTGCCTGTTTGTTTGTGTCTATATGTCAGGTCAGGTATCAGACCCCACCTCTCTGGGGACATCTCAGGCCCTCCAAGGTTTGGAGGCCTATCTCCCCCCACCACTTCCCCTGCCAGTGGCAGACGCCCTCAGACATCGGTGCGTTGGTGGTTCTTTGTGTCCGGGGATGGGCGTCCAGGTACGCACCGGCTCACTCCGGTGGCTGCTTATCGGGGCCTGGAGCCTGGGGCTCACTCGGGCCCATTCGGGGGATGGGGTGCCCTTGGCCTCTGGACCTGGGGCTCGGTCACTCTGGCACAGCTGGCTGCGGGGAGCTCACGGGCACGTCACTGCAACCCCCCTGGCTCTGCTCCGCAGCTGCTGAGTACCCTCATCTGGGGCTCTCCTCAGCTCTTTCTGGGATAGTGCCGCAGCTGCCCCTCTGTTGGTCTTCCTTGGTCTCTTGTGTTCTGAGGGCCTCTGGATGTCTGGAGTCTTGATCTCCTCCATACCTGCTTCATGCCCTGGAGGACGGGGCTGTGGCTCCCCACACCCTCCAGCAGATCATTACATGAAGAACCTTTGAATACTAGCGCACTCAGGCTCACAGGTGTGCACACGGGTGATCACACACACAAACTACACCCTTTTGGCTCCTACCTCAAAGCACACTGTGCGCTGTCGATCTTGTGTGCTGCACAATAACATTTGATATTTAGTTTTACTGTTATCTACTGTTATTGTGATGGTGTTGTATTATTATGTTGCTCTTTTTTGTTTTTTTCTCTTCTGTTTTTTTTTAATCTCCATACAGGTGATCCAGGTGTTTTGTTTGTTTTTCTTTTTTTCCTCTTCTTCCCCCTTTCTTACCATCACCTCTCCCCTCTATTTTTCTTTCTCTCCCTCTCTATCTTTCATTCTTTCTCCCTTTCCTATCCCCCAGTCATGTCTGTCCCGTCTGTACCAACCGAAAATCAAATCAAATAAATACATAATTATAATAAAGGTCAATCAAATGGACCAATATGGCAAGGCCATGATGATCCACTTGGCAAAGTAAATCCGCTGGCATCTTTCTTGGCCTTCAGACAACAATTCTGATGGCTAAGATCCAACGGGACAGGCAAAAAACCCAAAACCAAAAAACTGATTAATTAAATTAAAGGTTCAAATCAGAAATATGCAGTTTCATTCACATCTCTTACAAAGAACTATTGTGGTCATCATAATAATATCTCCTCATCTTCAGCTCACATTAACTGTGGTGTACCACAAGGGTCAATTTTAGGTCCTGTTTATTTTCTGTGTGCAAGTCACGTAAGTAAAAAAGTAAATAAGTAAAATTTTATTTGTATAGCACCTTCAAGATAAAATCACAAAGTGCTTCACAGAAAAGCTAAAACAAAACAGAAATCAACCAAAAGTAAGTTTAAAAAGATGAGTTTTAGCTGTTTTTTAAATGAAGCCACTGAGTCCACAGATCTCAGGCTCAAAGGAAGGGAGTTCCAGAGTCTGGGGGCCACAGTTACAAACGCTCTTTCGGCTTTCTTTTTCAGCCTTGTATGATAGACAACCAGCAAGCCCTGATCACATGACCTCAGGGACCTGGTGGGGATGTACTGATGTAAAAGATCTCTCATATAGGTTGTGCTTGTCCATGCAGAGCCCTGAATGTCAAAGTCAAAATCTTAAAGTGGGTTGTGAATTTTATGAGAGCGAGTGCAACTGGATCAGCAGGGGTGTAACGTGGGAGTATTTAAAGACTTGGTCAGAGCTTTGCGGCAGCGTTCTGACAACTTGCAAATGATCCACAGAGTCTTACATAAATAAGTGAACAAAGATTACAATAATCCCAACGAGATGAGGCAAATGCATGGATGACCATTTCTAATTGTGAGCATGAGACAATGGACTCAGCTTAGCAATGTTTTTTTAATGATAAAAACAGGAGCAAACCAATGATTGAGCATGAGTGTCCAAAGTCACAGCTGAGTCAAAAGTTACACCAGGTTCCTGATAGAGGTATGTATGTAGCGAGAGGGCTGAAGTTTTGCATACCATAGGTACCAATTTTTTTAGGAGCACAAACAATGACTTCAGTTTCTCCTCATTTAGCTGAAGAAGTTATCAGCCATCCATCCCTAATGGAATCTCTGTCAAACTTTAAACACCCACATCTCCTTCACTGCTACACCACTACTCACCATTACAATCTGAATCCTCACCGCTCGCTCACCCAATGAACACAGCAGAGAGACACAGAAGTGAGATGCAGGAATTATACGGCTTTTTAATGTCATTTAATGCACATAATCAGCTAACTGCTACAGATCTGTGGGTTCAGGTTTGAGTTTTGAGAATTATATTGATGTTTTATGACGCAGTTAAGGTGGACATTATGAAACTTCTATGGCTTGTAAATAATGTAGTCTGAATGGGACTAGTGTGATAAAGAGACGTGAACAAGGAGGCTCTTTATTTTAGTTTTGCTACTTGCTCACCATGTTTCTAACTCGTGACACTAAACTAAGCTGATCAAACCACATTATGACTCAAGCTCAGTCCAGTTTTACACTTTGCCAGTCTAAACTGGGACTTCTAGTGAGGTTTAGATTGAACTACAAAGCTTGTAATCATGTTTCCTGTTGTTTGAACTGTTTGTGTTTGTGTTCAGACTTTAAACCAGAGCCAGACGTCGTCTACTCTTCACTGAAGTAGTCCACCAGTCAACCACTGACGACTAGCTGCTGGTCTCTAACTGGTCACCCCAGCACCTCAGACCAGAGGACATCCACATGATACAAAGAAGTATTTGCATTATGCATTTTAATTTTGTTTCTTGATTATGTATCCTCATGTGATTGAAAAAAAAAACCATTCTATTTAAGTTATGTTTTAAATGTATACTTAAAATCAGCAATTACAATATAACTATGTTAATATGTTTTATCACCACAGTATCAGTGCTGTTGCTCTCATGGTCTGATCTGGTTTCTGTCAGATTAATAAACTTTGCTTTCATTTCTTTCTTCGTGTGGTTCTGTGGTATTCACCGAGGTGTGAGATGGAAAATTTGACATCTTCCGGTTTGGTTGTGGCTACCAATACATGCCTCTTTCTCTGCAAAAAGAAACAAACAATGAATAGATAAATTTAAAAAAGCATTAAACCGGAACAGCAACAACATTTAGTGAATGTAACCTGCAAAGAAGAGTGTCAGTACTGAGTTTGTGAATAGGTTTGACATCTTTATTTCCTCAGTCACACAGAAATGAGCTGATAATGAAAAAACTATCATTGTATTTTTTTTCTTTTAATTCAGGCAGAAAAAACTAACAGAACTCTTGTAACAGCTTCTTAAAAGTGAATCATTGCATCTTTCCATTTTATTTATATATGATTTAAATTATATAAACCAAACAATGTGAGTTTTGTCTGGTCTGGAAAAAATGAAACAAATTAGGTTAGACTGTAGAAAATTATGAATGTTTTTCAGCTTTACTTTAGTAAAGCATGTTGAGACATGTTTAGTGAGGAATGACAAACTCATGAACAAATATCCACCAGAGTGGATCTCCTGAACTAGCACAGAGTCAACAGTGCCGAGAAGTTAGTCAGAGAGACTTTATTTCTTTCCAAGGGGCAATTAAGACAGATGATACCTTGCTCACCATAGATAAAATACAAACATTGCATTGGGGAGACAGGTCATGCTAGGTAGCACTGGCAGGTCGATGGCATGAGCAGCGACCTGAACTGAAACCATAGAAAATGCACAACATGAAGAAAGACAAGGAGAAAAAAGAACTCCCCCCAGACTGAGCTCCAACAGGGAGATCAGTTTGAGAACAGAAAAAACCCCCACCTCAGCACACAGGCAAAAGTCAACAATCTTCGGTCGACGCGGGTGGTCTTGAATGAGGAGAGAGAGAGTCACAACACAGTCTTGTTATCTATCTAAAGAGAATTGTTATTCCCGTCAGCTTTTGCCTTGAGCATCCAGCTGGCACCAGGGGGGCCATATGAGATGAAGATGGTATGTTTTGGTTAGTGCAAACAAACTGCTTACAATTTTACAGTAGGTCTAATGTCCGTCACTGGTCACCAGGTCTCTTAATTCCCGTTGTTCTTCTCCAAGATCTTATCCACGTTGCGTTCACTAAACACAGTCTTAGTCACAGCCCTGCCCATCGTCTATGATTTCAGCCAGCCTTGTGGGATTTTGAACAGCTGCAGCCGCCTCTTGTTCTTCGATAAGCCAAGTCCGAGCCCAGCTCAATCAGCCAGAATCTGTTAGCATTGTTCCGAATTGGTAGATGTTGTTCAATGTCCTCCATCGAGAGTGTCGCCAGACACACGATGTGACAATCCGGCTCTCCCAGCCCAGGAGGGTGTCAGTTTTGTTAAGGGACCAGTTGATCAAATCCATATTCATCTTTAGGTTTTTAGAGAAAAGTCTGGGAGACACTCTTAGGGTTAGAAAATAAGCATACTATACAAAGACATGAGATGCAAGCAGGAAGATAAGGGAGAAAGTGCGACCACCTCCATCAAGAGCCAGAGAAAGATTATGAGTCCCATTTTAAAATCTGCTGCCACCTTTTGGTGAAACAGGTCTTTACATCAGAGCAGTTGCTTTATAACAACATTTAATAAACATCTGACATCTGTCACAGTCCTGGCTCAGCGATACAGTGTTTTCTGTTTTGTATTATTAATCCTTGATTTCATGATGTGTCTTTGCTTGTCTCTTGTCTTTGGTTTTTGAGTATTCCTAGCTCCTTAGTTCTTTGGCATTTTCTTAGTTCTAGTTCCTGAGTTTTTGTTCTGTTTCCCTCTCTTCACTGTCTCTGTCCCTGTGACGTGCTTCCTTTTTTATTTTGATAGTCCTGTTCTGTGTTCAGCTTCTGTCCCCTGTTTCGTCTGCCTAATTAGCTCGGCTGTGTTTCCCTCCAGTCTCCATCCTCCATTTCAAGATCCTGTATTTTAGTCCTGTCTTCCCTGCTTATTGTCACGTCGTACCCTCAATGCTGTGTGTAGTCTCTGTGCTTCTGATTCTGATTGTATTTCCCATCAGTGCTTACTTTAGTAGAAACTAAAGGAAAGTAGAACTGAACTTTGGTTTCTAGTTTTATTTCCTGCATTTAGTGTCCGTGCTTTTCCAGCAAGTATTAGCTGCTGCTTTGAGTTTCCCCTTCTGTTTTGGGTCCTGCATTTGGGTCATTCCTCCTGCTGCCCACAGCGAATCATAACAACATGAACCAGTGGACAATCAAAACACTTTGCTGCAGGTTTAGGTTGCAGTTTATGAATGAAAGTGACAAGGCAAAAAAAAAACAAAAAAACTGTGCATTTGAAAAACATAACATTTGTGTTATTTATGATCATCAATGTCTTTTGAAAGAAATCATTACCTCTCTTTCTATTAGAGGCACTGCAGCCTATCAGGAAGTGCCTAAAACTTTTTTCTTTTCTTCACCTACTGATCACATCTTTACGTGAAGTTATTCGTATCCATAAATATAAAGTGCCACTGTATTAGGGACTGCACATGTTCTCGCCTCTGTGTTTGAACCAATAGAAAGCTGGTGCTCAGAGGAAGAGGGCGGGCTTTACTTGGTGTCAGTGAGAGAAATGAAAAAGCTGTGAATGAGTGAGAAGACGATGAAGGAAACATCTGTGCTGTGTCTGCTCTGTAAGTAGAATCTCTGTGTTTGTTTGAATTCTTGTACTTTGACTGTCTGCTCTCCTGATAACTGATGATGGGGAGAAGACATGAAAACAAATAGGCTGAATTCAAGTTCAAAACACCACGAGGACCAACTGCAGGTCTGAACTGACTCTTTATCTTTGCTCAGGAGTCGAGGAAACACAGCAGGCAGTGAAAAGATCAAATCATTCACTCATTATATCAACACAGCTGCACAGTGGACACATGACTTTACTGTGTTATTTAATGAAGTGGATATTTTCTGTATAATCACATTGTAGTCATTGCACATATAATTGCACAATCACAATAATCACAACTGCTGCTTTTAAATAGATTTTGAACTGGTGTAGATGAGTCCAAATTTTGTGCACTTTTGTGTTGATAATCAAAAATTGGTGAATCCAGTTAAATTTGAATTAGTAAGAAAATGATCTCACCAATCATTTTATTATGTATATTACATCAACTGCTCATAAATGTAAAGCTGACAAATCTGCAGCAAGTGTGTGATTCTGTGATACAAAAATCTTTGAGAAATGTTTCATTCAGTTCTCTATTTTTTGAAAACACAGCTTTAAATACGTTTTCAATCTTTTGCTATCCAAACGTTATTGAAACATGTTTCTGTCAGTGAGAATAAGCAGATATATCAGAGAGACGAGTTTGTGTGTTTGTCAGCTGTTTGTGTGGAGTTGTAATTTATGTTCCCTCAATCAGCCTGAGTGTCATTTCTCTTTAGTTCTGATCTCACTGCTGAGCTGCACAACAAACCAAGGTCAGTAACCTTCTTTCTGTCACAGTTTAAACCTGAGAAATGCTCACTGATATGACCTGATTGGGTTCATGGTGCAGAATGGATCTCAGATATAAAAGTAAGGAAATTGAGGTTAATTACAACATTGTAACCATTTTCGGTTTTCAAAGTTTTTCATTTTAACCCTCACAGCTCGTCTGACTGTGAGTCCAGCAGCTCTCAGTTCTTTAAAGGAGACTTTGTGTCTCTGAGCTGTGAGGAGGACGACAGCTCTGCTGGATGGACTCTGAGGAGAAATGCAACCAACCTGCAGAGGACTCAGTGTGGAGCAGAATGGGGGAAACCGACAAATTCAGCTAATTCTTCTTGTAGTATCAGCTACATTCTCACATCTGACAGTGGAGTTTACTGGTGTGAGTCCAGAGAGGGTCCCATCAGTAACATGGTTAACCTGACAGTCACTGGTAAGCTGAGTGTGTGGAGTTAGTGTTGATGAAGCTGTGTGTAAATGGATGAAATGCTGTAGTTTGTCTCTGTGTTGAGGTGGATCAGTGATCCTGCAGAGTCCTGTCCTCCCTGTGATGGAGGGAGATGACGTCACTCTGCTCTGTAAAACAAAGACCACTCCCTCCAACCTCCCAGCTGCTTTCTATAAAGATGGCTCCCTCATCAGGAAGCAGCCTACAGGTCACATGACCATCCAGCATGTTTCCAGGTCTGATGAAGGCCTCTACAAGTGTGACATCAGCGGTCATGGAGAGTCTCCATCCAGCTGGATCACTGTCACAGGTGACACACTCACCTGTCTGTGTTTCTGCAGCTTTCAACATTCACAATGTGACGACAACTTAATGACTGTGTTTGCTTTATTTTAGACAAACACACCACCACACCTCCACCTACATCCACACCTCCACCTACATCCACACCTCCACCTACATCCACACCTCCTCCATCACTCTCTCCTCCTCTTCTCTCTGTGTCGTCATTTGTTGGATCAGTCTGTATTGTGGTTCTACTGGTGTTACTGGTTCTGCTGGTGAGACGATGTGTTCACAGGAAACCTGAAGGTGAGACTCAGACTTCCTGATCTTACATGTCTGAGTGTGTTTAGTAGAAAAAAGTTCACATTCATTGTAATCACAGCAACAACTTTCTTCAATGTAATCTCTGTTTAGATATTTAATTTATATAATTGTTTATTTTGGAAAATTTTAACAGATCACAAGCAAACTGGAGAAGATGACATCATCACTTATGTCATGTATTCTGATGTCAAAACATCAAATCTTCAAAAACAGCCAATCAGATGATGCAGAGGTACTGTTATGCTGTCTTCATAGGAGAATTCATGTTGAGGTTTCAGCTCCTTGTTATTGTAGTAAACATGTATGCATTTCCACTGCTGTGCTGGACATGTTAACATGGGTAATTATGGGAACTGACTGAGTTTTGATGCCTTAGTTGGACATTGGAAGAACTACAGGTTTTGTAAGTTTATGTTTCATCTCTGGAAGTTCCCACTTGATTCAGATTAAGACGTATAACACCTAACTTCATGCATATGTAGCAAAAGGATAACTTGGCGGGGGAAGGGGGGGTGTCAAATTTAGTTTCAAGGTAATATCATCTATGTATTTAAGCAAACTTTTTCAGACTTGACTGATAATTTTACACATGCCATTTTTTCCTACTGTCAAGTGAATATTATGCAGCTCCCTTTCATTTAGAGGCTTTAAACCAACTACATAAACATCTGCCCAGACGCATGACCAAGATGGCTGCTGAGTATCTGACTTGAGTGTTAAATAGAATAGAATAAATAGAATAGAATAGAATAGAATAGAATAGAATAGCCATTTATTATCATTAATAATGTCCGTGTACAATGAAATTATGGCTGCTCCCACACATCCCCCAGCTGTACTGGAATAAAATATTAATAGTAGACAGGAGAAATATCAAGACAAATATGTACAAACGTAATAGAAAGGCGCACATTGGAAACCAAATTGATATGAATCTGGATTTAGATTTAAAAGACTAGTTCTGTCTTTGAACATTTGAGGGATGACCACACAGGGGGAAAAATGTAATTCCTGTAAAAATAAAACGAACATTTTCCTGATTTAATGTGATAAAAACCTAAAATCACAATATTTAACTTCATACTTTTGTGATACATTTGTTTACTTTATTTAAAATTCGATATGCTTAGTCAAATGCAACTGTCTGTCTGTAAAGATTCACACTGTACTTACTGAGTGTTGTTCACTGTGAGCTGGACTGTGTGTTTGTGGTCTGTGGTTAACTGAAGCTAACAGCTCTGCAGTCGTCCAGCATCCTGTTTCTGATAGAAAGAAACACTTCAGCTGCAGCTGTATTAACACAGGACTTTTCATTTAAAGTAGGAAGGCAGGAAGATGGAGTAATTATTTGGAAAAGCACACAGATCACCATTCATTCAAGTCAGTATTGATTAAATTAAGAACTGTTTCCATTATTATTCAGTTTTCATTTAAATGTAATTTTTTATATATACTTATGTGACTCCAACATTTTAAACTCAGTCTTTCTCTGTATTTAGACTTAAATTCTAGATTTTATTTTTTGTAAAGTAATAATTCTAGTTTAACTGTAGTCATCACAGTGTACCTGGTTTGTTTAAAAATAACACTCATATGAAGTGTTTGCTTTGTACTCTGTGGTGAAGAGTGTCAGTCTTCCTTGAAACAAGATGGCAGCCTTGTGGTCATCCACCTGCTTCTTTCCAGAAACACCCACCGGTTTTTTGTGGTCAATTTGTTTTCTAGAGCAAAGGTGGAGATAAAAACAAAATGTTCAAAGGTGCTGAGCTTATTAGAAGCTTCAGTCACTTAATGTCTTCACAATGCAGGATAAGAATTACTACATTACAGCTACTACAGCAAACTTTGCTGTAGTGTAGTATATAGTTTTATAGTTGTGCACCTACCTACAGAAATGCAAATGTGTTTTTTGTTACACAGACAATGATTTAGCTGCAGTCGACTCAGCAGTGAGAACTAAAGATGTCAGTTATGGACAATCAACAATGATAACAAGGAGGCCCAGATACAGCTGCTCTTTATCTTTAACTGTCGACTGAGTCAGCTAGCTGCTCACCCAACCACCATGACTCAAGCTCAGAGTTGTAATTAAGTAAAATGTATTTAGCACTTGTTATAGATAAAAATCACAAAGTGCTTCAAAATAAACCAATCAAGAATATAATAAATAATATCATAAAACACTGAAAATTAATTAAAAGCTCATTTGTATAGAAATGTCTTCATTCTGCTTTTTAAAAGTGTCAGTGGAGTCTAGACAGTGTAAAGAAAACTCAAGAAAGTTCCACAGCCTTGGTGCCAGTGCCTGAAAAGCCTGATCCCCACATGTTTTGAACCTAGTATGTTGGACCAACAGTAACTTCTGCCCTGAAGAGCTAACTGCTCGGGAAGAAGCATGAGGTATCAACAGGTCAGAGATGTACTGGGGAGCTTCACCATGTAGAGCTCTAAAAGTTAAAACAAAAGTTTTAAAATGAACCTAAAATTTACTGGCAACCAATGAAGAGAAGCAAAAACTGGAGTAATGTGTGACCTCTTGTTACACATTTTGTTGCCAGTTGTTACAGTTGCCAGTTAAAGTCTTGCCGCAGCGTGCAGTCTGAAGGTCCACAGCTGATTTGTTTAAACAAGTAAAAAGAACATTACAGTGATCCAACAGGAGAATGAAAGCATGAATAATCACCTCAAGTTCTGCCTTTGACAGCAGTAGTGTGAGTTTATAAATTTTTCTTAGATAGTAGTAATATACCTGTAGATTTTTGCCCCCCCCCCCACACACACACACTTCCCCTTTCCCCTGCGCGTCCATGTGAGTGCGTGTACGCGTGCGTGACCCTCTGTAGTAGGTGGCTTTGCTCGTGCATGTGAGTTCAGGGGGTCATATGAGTTCACAAGTGTTTAATAGCGTTTTATTTAATGAAACCATTATGTTTTAATTAAACTCTTTTTAAAGGATTGTATAGGTCTCAGAGCTCTGTTATTTAGACATAGATGATTTAATTTAACTAGTTTACGGGTATTTTACTTTTAATTTAACTAGTTAGGAGCATTTTGCTTTTTTCTTAGTCCTCTGAAACACACAGTGGCTAATAGTTTCAAACAGAGTGCCACAAACAACATGTATCCCTTTAGAAATAACAGTGATACTTCTAAAACCGTGTATTCCCACACGCATTTAATTTAACTAGTTTAGGAGATTTCACTTTTCTAATAGTTTCACAGGCTAATAGTTTTAAACAGAATACCACAAACAACATGTAACCTTTTAGAAATAAACTTTTCTTGTGTTACTTCTAAAAACCGCATATTCTTAACTAGCCACACACTGCAACAGTTAGACAGAGGGGGTTACAGGTAGGCCCCCAACAGTCAGCAAAAGAAGTCATAAAACAATAAAAGCAGCCTCCTTATCAAGAGCATCCCAGCACTCACACATCCCAACTGTAGTTCCATAGTTTCCACATTTTTCATTACAAACAGTTCCTTTATCTTATCATGTCAGAGGCCAACTGAAACCAAGGCCACCTATATAAAAACATCCCATCAGACACACAGTATTTTCCTCAGCACTTCACAACTGCCGCAAGGTATAGCGTTTTAACTTTTTATTTTTTCGGATCCCAGACACAGCGGTGTGAGGTAGTTAGCACACAGTTTGGACATGTAGAAAACATCATTTGTTTGGAACACATCAGCAGAGAGGTAGAATTCATAGCTGTTCATAAGAGTTTAATTTAATCAAACCTCATTTTACGGATCTAAGTGGCTCCTCATCACCAGCCAATTCACCATTTTATTTAAATATCAGAATTTTCGGAATGATGATCCAAGCGGGACACAGAGGCTGCTAGTTTTAATGCACCAGAATGCAAATATAAACTAGAAAAATTTGCATTTCCTGCGAAATGCTGTGTGGATGCCTTAACGCTGAAGCTGTCTGCTGAAAAGCTGAAAAAGATGAAAAGCTGCAAAAAGTTGCATGGTGGTGAAAAAGAAACATGTCGCCCTGAGCAGGATTCGAACCTGGCCCTGCTGGTCTCAAGGGAGCTGCTCATCTCACTGAGCTAAATTCACTCTCTCAAAAAAAGCGGAGGAGAGACCGACAATTCTGCTAAAATGAGCAGAAGCTGCTGAGAATTGTGCTGAGAGAGGTGAAAAGGCTGAAAATTTTGCAGAAAAGAGGTAAATCAGCAGAATTTCTGCAGAAAAGAGGCAGAACAAAAGAGAAACTGAAACAGGTTTTGCCATGACCGGGATTTGAACCTGGCCCTTCTGGTCTCAAGGCAGCTACTCATCTCACTGAACCAAACTCATTCTCACAAAAGCAAGAGATGGAGCAACTGACAATTTTGCTAAATGAGCAGAAGCTGTTGAGAATTGTGCTGAGAAGAGGTGAAAAGGCTGAAGATTTTGCAGAAAAGAGGTAAATCAGCAGAATTTCTGCAGAAAAGAGGTAAAGAAGCAATAAGTTGCGCCTAAAAGAGATGAATCAGCAGAATTTCTGCTCAAAAGAGTTTTTTTTCTGAAAACAGCTGAGATTTGTGCTGATAAGAGGTGAAAAGGCTGAACATTTTGCAGAAAAGAGGTGAATCAGCAGAATTTCTGCAGAAAAGAGGTAAAGAAGCAATAAGTTGCGCTGAAAAGAGATGAATCAGCAGAGTTTCTGCTGAAAAGAGTTTTGTTTTTCTGAAAACAGCCAAAAAGCTGGAATTTGTGCTGAAAAGGGGTGAAAAAAATGAAAATTTTGCTGAAAGGGGTGAAGAAGCTAAAGTATACCAATCAAAGTATTTGTGCCAAAACATAGTGTTTCTGCCATATTGTGGTACTACTACATTACAACATGAATACGGATTAAAGATGAAAGAAACTGGCAACAAATTCCTCCACTACAAACCAGTCTGATACCACTTCTTTGCAGTGTTCACGTTTACTAAGGCACTACCCAAAAGGCGCCACAAGAGGGCACTCCAACACAAGAGATGACCTATGTACACTGATGCACTTAGTAACAGTCAGCCTCCTTGAATTGGCAGAAATACTGTGATTTAGTAGTAATACTATAACATAACAGATATACTGCCAGGCTCAAAGCAGCTACTCATCTCACTGACCCAAACACATTCTCACAGAGAAGAGGTGGACAGACTGACAATTCTGCTGAAATTAGCAGAAGCTGCTGAGAATTGTGCTGATAAGAGGTGAAAGGGCTGAAAATTTTGCAGAAAAGAAGTGAATCAGCAGAATTTCTGCAGAAAAGAGGCAAAGGAGCAGAAACTTGCGCTGAAAAGAGATGAATCAGCAGAGTTTCTGCAGAAAAGAGGCAGAACAAAAGAACAAAAGAGAAAACTGAAAACAGGTTTTGCCATGACCGGATTTGAACCTGGCCCTTCTCGTCTCAAGGAGCTGCTCATCTCACTGAACCAAACTCTTTCTCTCAAAAACAAGAGATGGAGAATCTGACAATTTTGCTAAATGAGCAGAAGCTGCTGAGAATTGTGCTGAGAAGAAGTGAAAAGGCTGAAAATTTTGCAGAAAAGAGGTGAATCAGCAGAATTTCTGCAGAAAACAGGTAAAGAAGCAATAAGTTGCACTGAAAAGAGATGAATCAGCAGAATTTCTGCTCAAAGGTGGCTATTCATTTCCCTGAGCCAAAGTCATTCTTACAAAGAAGAGGTGGAGAGATGGACAATTCTGCTGAAATGAGCAGAAGCTGCTGACAATTGTGCTGATAAGAGGTGAAAAGGCTGAAAATTTTGCAGAAAGAGGTGAATCAGCAGAATTTCTGCAGAAAAGAGGTAAAGAAGCAATAAGTTGCGCTGAAAAGAGATGAATCAGCAGAATTTCTGCTCAAAGGCGGCTATTCATTTCCCTGAGCCAAAGTCATTCTTACAAAGAAGAGGTGGAGAGACGGACAATTCTGCTGAAATGAGCAGAAGCTGCTGACAATTGTGCTGATAAGAGGTGAAAAGGCTGAAAATTTTGCAGAAAAGAGGTGAATCAGCAGAATTTCTGCAGAAAAGAGGCAAAGAAGCAGAAACTTGCGCTGAAAAGAGATGAATCAGCAGAGTTTCTGCTCAAAAGAGTTGTCTTTTTTCTGAATACAGCCAAAAAAGCTGGAATTTGTGCTGAAAAGGGGTGAAAAAAATGAAAATTTTGCTGAAAAGGGGTGAAGAAGCTGAAGAAGCTAAAGTATACTAAACCAAAGTATTTGTGCCAAAACACAGTGTTTCTGCCATATTGTGGTACTACTACATTACAACATGAATACGGATTAAAGATGAAAGAAACTGGCAACAAATTCCTCCACTACAAACCAGTCTGATACCACTTCTTTGCAGTGTTCACTAAGGCACTACCCAAAAGGCGCCACAAGAGGGCACTCCAACACAAGAGATGAGGTGAATGAGCAGAATTTCTGCTGAAAAGAGGCAGAAGGTTCTGTATGTAGAAAAGAACACTGTTGAACCATGTGTGAAATAAATAAAGAAATGAAATGAAAGAACAACCTGGTTCTGCTCAAATTCACCAATCAGAGGTACTGCCTCTGTCTGCTTCATCAGGCTGTGTACTTGTTTCTGCCATGGAGCGTTAACAAGAATCTGAGGTCCATATTAGAAAAGCTGCTAAAATCATAAAACTTTGCAGAATTGTAATAGATTAGCAATATAAATTACAGGTCTGTGATAGTGTATAAATTTGTAGTGAAAAAAAAAACGTGGACCAAGGTGGGATTGAACCCACGACCTTTCAGCTGCAGAGCCGTGTCATTACTGATTGCGCCACCTGGAACGGGGGCGGCGGTCTGAAAGACAGATACTTGGGCAGTCAGAAAATAGATCGCGGTGAGAGGCGAAAAACGCCGTTTTTTGGAGTTACAAAACGTCGTGTAACTCAAAAACTAGGTGGGATAGAAGCATAATTCTTGTATTGGGTGAATCAGCGGACTTTGGTGTACTTTCACTGCGATTTTCATAGCTCGTTCTACCTCCGTCGCGGAGATATGACGAGAGAAGAAACGGCTTCATTTCCAGAGTTTGAAGACTGAGAGAAGGACAGATTTCCACCCCTCAAACAAACGTAATTCATTGCTCAACGGTAAGATAATTGTAAAAACTGCTTCCACTGTGAGTGTCAGCAGTGTCTGAAGATATATTGGCACAAGCCTCATGTCCTAACTTTGCTTTATTAAAGAGATATGGCGATTTGAAAATGCCTCCCGTTTCAGAATTTCAGCTCTGAATTTCAAACCTCCCATAGACTTTGAATGGGGAGTATTGAGACCTTGTGTCACTCCGAGGCAAATTGCGAAAAAACGGTAAATCTCACAATAAACATGGTGACATTGTCTGAAAGCCAGCAAAAATACCTACGTTTTGATGTATAATTTGTGGGGGTTGAGTGGAAATTGAGTGAGTAGCAAGAAGTTGTTTAGACATGAAGAGAAAATTCAGAACGGACCAGCACTCACTCTGACTTAATTGCATAGCAACCATAGCAACGCATGTATTTTCTGAAAAATCACAATTTTGCAACTGAAAACTTAAAGAGAGATAAGATTAAAACGGTAGAAGATCTGAAAAAGCTGAATCAGACAGGAATAGCCCAATAATCTGAGAACATTTTAAAGTTTGAATGGAGTTTCTAGGTGAAAGTATGACAAAGTAGTTAAGTTTCAAAGACAAGCAAGTTTTAGCAGAATTGTGGAAGTTTCCCATTCATTTCAATGGGACAAATTAAAGGAAAAAAGTGTAATATTTTAAAAAGTATAACAGTAATAAACACCAAAAGTCATAGCCATCATTAGCAGAAAGAGCAGAACAGTATAGAGTTTGAACTGAGAAAATCGGCTGAAAACTGAGAAAGTAGTTAAGTGCCAAAAAGTGTACGGAAGCAACTAGGGGAATAATAAAGAACTAGAAAAATTTGCATTTCCTGCGAAAATGCAGTGTGGATGCTTTAAAGCTGAAGCTGTCTGGTGAAAATAGTTGAAAATAGCTGAAGAAATCAAAGTCAGTGATTAACAAGTTGTTGAATTTTAATTACGTTGCAGAACAACATCAAGTTAACAAAAATGTAATAACTTAGCAGAAATGCAATAACTTAGAAGAAACATAACAATTCAGCAGAAATGTTGTAGTTTACCAGAAGCTACAACTTAGCAGAAATGAAATAATTTAGAATAACATAACTTAACATAACATCACATAATAAATAAAAGTAGTGTAACCTAGCAAAAATAATATAATTTAGTAGAAAATTAAAAACTTGGCAGAAATATTACAAGTTACCAGAACTGCTATAATTTTGCAGAAATGTAATAATTAGGCAAAACTGTCAACAGATAACAGCTGAAAAGGCTAAAGTAACCTCAAAGTTACTTGTTTATCTGTTAAAAATTACCAGAAACATTAGAAAAGGAAGAAAATCAGCCAGCAGATAAACTGATGTGGAACAAAACCAAGGGAAAATAACAGAGTTTACACAGCTGGTGAAATCTAAAAATGGCAAAAAAACAAAACAAAAAACAAACAAAAAACAAAAAAACCCAACACAAAACAAACCCACACAAACAACATTTAGGTAATAAATGCACAAGATGCTGCGGTCAGAGATAAAAACACCCAAAAATAATGTTATTGAAATGCCAAAGAGTGACAGAAAGTTTAGAAAGTAGAAAACCAGTAGTAGAAAAGTAGAACATTCAAATATATTTAGAAACATATGATACAAAATATTTACTCAGTTGTTTCCAATGATTACAATAATGGCATACAGAAATAAAAATCCCATTTGGGACAAACAGAAAAATATTAATAGAAAATGCAAATCAAATGAATCTAACATCTATACAAACAACTGAAGCATCTGTTGGAATTGTGAACATATCCTTGTTTGCCATGTTTATGTTTATGGCCCTAAGATGCGCAGACACATGATAGGCTATTAACTGCAAAAATATACACATATATAAACAGCAAGTGAGAGAGAAAAATATATGCTCTGATTTGGAGCTTTGTGTAAATACCATTTGGCAAGGATAAACAACATGTTCCAATGCCACGTTAAAATTTTCATAAGCTTCATTTTTTCAGTTAGTTTACAGTTTCCTGATTTTATGATAAATATGGTACCAATCTACAAAATACTGTCGAAATGAAGTCCACATTTTGATATATTTGAGGTGTAGAGAGTCACACAGCTGAACAATCGATGTGCATATTTAAAGAAACAGGGATCAAATAAAGAACATTATTGTGGAATAAATTACAGTGAAAATAATCACTGCTTTGCGTTAAAGAGTGACTTATGATGAGGTATTAATTGGGTTAACTTTACCTCTAACAGCTTTTCACATAGTGCTGTGACCAGGATGAAATCCATCATAAAGTAACTGTAAACAGTAGAACCATTAGCATGAATGTTATGGTTCTACTCTGATCAAAACAAAAGTCAGCTGTGTGACCTGATATAAAATATAAAAGAGGAACATATATAAATTGATGTGACCTTTATGAACTTTTCAAAATGACTTTATATGTCTGACCCATTATCTATATATATTAGAGCAGATGTCGAAAACCACTGTTAGACCTAGTCTATACTAATGTAGTTACTGACACCCCATACTAAGGCAGGATTCATACAAACACACATTATTTATTCTCTTAAACATTTTCTTTTTTCACATTTTAAGATTGTGTAATTTCTATAAAGAATATGTCTAATAGTGCAATAGATATAGTTATTTAAATGTCCATAATAATGACATGATCATTTTTGTACATCCTACAATTCAAGATTTAGAGCTGTGTGTTTGTATGAATTCAGCTTGCTATACTTATAGACTTAGATATATTAATCCACTATTTACCCAAACAAGTTACATTGTTTGGGTAAATAGATTGGGTTTGTCCTACAAAATAATTTTTCAACAATAAAAAAAAAACACAAAAAACATCTAGACATTAATCCAGAGTTCAGTTTCATATGTCTGATATTGTTTGTTAAATCTGGTGACACAAACACAGTCAAAAATTCATTGCTAGTGTGACATGTGGTCCTTTTTGCCTTTAACCAATGATATGCTGGTTACTTGGACCAGTTTAGTATTTGCTGTCACAGAGGAATGTTAAATCCAAAAGACAAAACTGAAAAAAATATGTTAATTGCAAACATGTTTTTGCTTAGTAAAAGGACTGAAATTACATGGAAACTGTCACCTTAAAGCCTCATTGTAAATATCATCACAAACAGATGTTTTACACACAGTTAACAAAGCTCCACCACATCCGATCACTGCATATAAATCTAAAAAAAAATAAATAAATAAAATAAATAATAAAAAATTAACACAAGGGAAGACTTTTGATTTAATAACTAAGCTTAAAATAAGTTTTACCTTTGAATATTTGTGGGAAAAATCTGATACTACCCCAAGAATTCAAAGCCACACTGGAAACGATGACAGGCTTGCAGCCCTCTGTCTTCCTGGAGTGAGGTGCCTGATCAGTAGCAGTCAGTTGACAGAAGTCGGTGTCTGTAAGAGTGGCCAAACACTGATACTGTCCACTTACGTAGAGTCTAAGAAGCTGGAATGCAGGCACACTGTACGAGCTTGTTCTAAAAAATACAGAAAAAGGAACATTTTATTTGTGTTAAGGCCTAAAACTAGAAATAAGTTATAAAATGGACAATGTTGAAATACCTTATAGGTGCTGCAGGCCACATAACCAGAATCCAGAGCAATCTCACACTCACATGATGGTGAGGAAAGACATGAGCTCTGCAATGAGGTTTGAATGTCTCAGTTGGGACACTGAAGAACTCAGAAGACAGCAGTACCTGCACAGAGAGACAGAGTAGAAAAAGCATAGATTTGTAATCCATAATGTGAATTAAAACTCAAAAAGTGTCAACAAGTATAATCATTTGAGTGTGGAATTCTTTATGCAATAAACAGGATTTAAATTAATTAAATGAATTAAAAGCAATGACATTTTTTTTTAATCAAAGATAAAGAATCATACCTCTCTCTGCTCTGAGGATCACTGAGCATCTCTGACAGGAAATACAGTTTCCTCAGTATGAGTCATCATTGATGGTCTCAGAGGTGTGTAGTGTGGCAGCATGGTGATGGTCTCCAGATCAGGCAGGAGGTCAGGTGATGGGTGTGTCATCTTCTCCATTGAAGACACACTGGTATGGCAGTTCATAACACAGCAGTCTCCTTGTGGCATGTAGTTATCTGTGCAGTCCAGCACTGATGGATCAGGTTTGGCTCAACAGTTCATGAAGATGGTGTTAAGATGTTGTTGTTTCAGCTGAGGATGGTGAAGTTTGAAGGTTTTCCCACAAAGGAAACAGACTGTGTGTGCCCTGTCTGAAAAAATACATCTACAAAACATAAAGTGCTTTTAACACCACCCACCCTCCCCACCCACCCATCTCAGCCCCCAAGTGTCTATGTAATGCTGGTATGGGGTGTCAGTTACTAAATCTAATTAGTGCGTCAGAAAGCGGGGGCTACACTAAAGCCCCCGCTTTCTGATGTCTTTGTTTATTAGCAGCTTTTTCCAGCTGCTCAGAGAATTCTGACTTGGCCTTTATCCACCCAAACCCAAACCCACCCGGATAAAGGCCAAGTCAGAAAATGGATGCAGAAACTTTCCATGTACTTCTAAATCAGTTTTATACATATTCTGTAAGCTGTAAAAATGTTTTTCTCTACATAATGATCATTATAGACATCTCTGTAGCCTAAAGATAGTTTAAACTTTTAACATTTTTTTACCTGTAAAACATGATAAGCAAAACTCATTCATTCCCAAAACGTTTGATTCTACAAAATCTACTATAATCAAGAAAATATAATTTTCTGTTATTATTCATGTGACCCATAATAAATACCTGCATTTATCTGGGATTTATTTATTTACTATTTCATATTTGAAAGCCCTTTGAGGGGAAGCTCTCGTTTGTTGAGATACATACATCAGAGTAAAAAAGTATCAAAAAGGAGATGACAATTAACATCCATGAAAAAATGCATTAGTAGATTTAGTCATTTAAAACATGAGAATAAAAATAAATTATGTCTGTTTAATACTTTTTGCAGCATATTTCAGATCTGAGGTGCATGATAACAGAAAGCAGATCTCCCGCTCTGCATGAAGTACAGCCATGATTTGGTGAAATGATTAATAACATTGCAATAAGAAAGGGTCTTCTTACAGACAAAGTAGGGAAGACAATATGAAGAAATAAGATTTTTCAATGAAAAATCTTTTTAATGCTCTACAATCAGTAAACTCTGTAACAAACATGATCTGTAATTGTTTCAAAACTCACCAGACGACTTCATGATTGGCTGGAGGACAGGACACAAAACACAGGGTTGTGGTAACTGTAATATGTCCTCAGGACACCTGAATGGAGACTGTGCTGTGGCTGAGAAATAAAAATGAGGTCAAGCAGGGTGTTCTTGTCTGTAGTGGCAGAAGTGATCAGCTGTGAATACCCTCTCGACTGAAACTGCTCCAGAATCTGTTTTCTTCCACTCTGTAACTGGTTCTCATTAAAATCTCCACACACAATTATTGGGTGACAGTCCATTATTTCAAGTGAATCTAAAAGACTTACCAGGTTTTGCATGAATGGTGTCAAACTGTAGTCTGGAGGTCTGTACACAACAGCAATGAGCGCAGGGAATGGAGCCTGAACCTTTAACACTAAGAACTCAAGATCAGTGACATTATGCAGATACTGTTTTACCTGAACCTGAAAATGATTCCTCAAATACACAACAACTCCACCACCACTTCTGCTGGCCATGTGAGGAAAGTTTGTGTAGGACACATGTCTGTTGCGTTTGAACATGGTGTAGCCGTCCAAATGAAGACTGTCTGCAACAAAGGAGCCTTGAGGTGAGACTCGTGAGACACAAAACATCTGCTAAACACATTTCATGATGACTCTTGATGTCACTGATGTGAGATGGCAAACCCTCCGTATTGTGATGGATCAGTGTAAGAGTGTCAGGTCTGCTGGCTGTTTCTCTGACCTGAAGAAGAGGCATCATTTCCTCAACGCTGGCTTGTCTCATGGTTTGGAGCGCTGCAGTTACCTCGGGATTGGCGTAAATCTTTTTCTCATCCAAGTCCTGTAAATAGAGTCCACTGAGAGACGTCACCCTGCTGAGAGCAACATAAGCCATACCTGGTTCAAAAATGTTCTTCATTGAAACTACAGCTGTCTGTGTTGTAAGACCCTGGGTTTTGTGGATTGTGCAGGCAAATGCTAGCTTTACAGGAAACTGTCTGCGTACCGCTCCTTTAAACTTCAGACTCTCCTCTGCTCTCTCAATATAAACCAGATCATCAGATGCTGCATTAGCACTGCGGTTGTTTCTTACAGACTGCCGGTTGTCCATTCTGAGCCCCAGTTTAATTATTTGTCCATCATTTTCAGATCTCACCACCTTTATCAGTATACCAAAAGCACCATTGACCAAACCGTTTAGTGTGTCCAAGTTTCTGGTCAGCATCACTCGAGCTCCTTCAGCAACATTCAGGGTGTCGGGTAAATCATTTCGCCCACCTGTAAATGGTCTGTCTCTTCGTGCCATTCTGCCTGTACATTTATCCTTCTGGAAATCGTCTGCATTGATGATTATAATGTTTGAATGAAGCTTCTTGAGCGTATCTGTGTTGTGGGATTCCACATTCTTGTTGGTGGCATAAATGTGTAAGACCTCGATTGGACATTCTTCTGGTGCAGTCACAGCCTGTGACAACAAATCTCTGTCGCACTGAGAAAGCTCATCTGTCTTTTCTTTGATTCTAATCCTGTTCAACATCTCTGCAAAGGCCACATCATCTTTCTGACGCATGATCTCGGTTAGAGTGATCATCTGAAAATGTTCCTGCCACAGGTCAATCTGTTCTGGATCATAAACACAGAGAGGCTTAGACTGTCGCACTGGTGGCAGCTGGTAAAAATCTCCAACAGCTAAAACTGACATTCCACCAAAAGGTCTCTGAGTGCCTTTGATTTGTTTCAGTCTTGCATCCACATAAGCAAAAAGGGGTTTTGAAACCATCGAAATCTCATCAATAACAATAATTTCAGCATTCATAAGCTCAGATCTGACTTCATCCAGTTGGTTACCAAGTCCTTGAATGGGTGGTTTCAGACTCCTGGGTAGTTTCAGTAGGAATGTAACGTAGAGCCATTGATAGAAAAAGCTGCTGTCCCAGTAAATGAAGTCAGTAAAACAGTTGGATTTGATATGTCAGCTTCTTCTGCATTAGCAGGCAGTCTGCTCAGGATCTTTGATGCTTCAGAGTGAATACATTTAATCAGATGTGACTTTCCAGTTCCTGCACCACCGTTGATATAGAAGAAAAATGGATCTGGGTTCAAACCACAAACTCGCTGAATACACCAGTCTCTTATAGCATAGAACACGCAGGCCTGCTTCTGGTTCAGATTCTGATACATTACACGTACCACAGCTGGATCGACTGCAGGTTGTTCTCTGATGGCTCTGATCTCTGTTACAGCATCAGACTGACGACTGTAGTCGGGAACATTCTCCTGTTCATTCTCATCATCAGAATGTCTCTCAGGAAGATTCTCATCACATTGCACCTCACAACTTCAGATTCAGGAGCCAGATTACACCATTCATCAATCACAACGTCCCTATTTTGTTCAAACTCTTCCAGTGCACTCTCAATATCCTCAGAGTTCTTCTCATACTTGTCTTTATTTCTCTTCACAACCCTTTTCACAGACTCACTGTGGTCTGAACATGGAAGTCGTACAAACCTGAGTTGTAGAAGGACTGATAGGTTTGGAATCCTTGTGGTTTCAGTTCCTGCTCTGATCTGTGTGGAAGGTAAAGTCTCAACAGTCGACCATAATATTGCTCGGGATCTTTTTCTTGTGAGCAGTGGTAATACCTGATTATAGCTGGTTTATCATTCTTTCGCCTTTGTACAAATCCAAGCTGGTTTAGAAGAGGAAGCACATCTTTTCCTTCATTTGGACCACTCACCAACCGGCACAGGCAGCAAAATCAGCCAGGACATTTCCTCATATTCTGGTGTCTCAGGTCTGCATTTGTATTTATCACTCAAACTTGTCATCCAAATATTACAACTGTCATGTGTTGTGGATTCCAGGTAGCTCATCGGGCGACTCATTTTACTGGGTTATCATCTGTTGGTACAAATACAACACTGCGGGAACATTTTTTCATTTTTAGGCCACAGACTCGAGTCACACACTCCTGTGCGCTGATTTCTCTCTTTTTGAATAAGCCTGCATCACAGCTCTCATTTCATCACATTCATTGACCGTGTTCTTATCAGAGTTATCAATAACTGTCTTCAGGTATTCAGAGAGGCCAGATTCTTTCTTCGTTATATATTTACAGAGATATTCTATACATGAATAGGCATTCAATATTAACGAGACATCTAAATTAGAGTTCCAGGCTTCAAGCAGGTCTGGGTTGTAATTGTTGATCCAACAGTCCTTTGGGTCACGTTTCAGAATAAGAGCTGTTTTCTTGTTTATGTCTTGGAGGCATTGTTCATACTCATTCATTGTCAAGTTGCATCGTGACAGAATCTGCTCTATGGTGAGAGAAGCAGCTTCAGGTTCCTTCAGCAGGTTCATCAAAGGTCTGAGTTTGGCTTTTGCAGCTTCAGTGTCTGAATCCTCATCCTGTCTCACAATCATTGTTCTTGTGGCTGGTGGTTTTGGAAAGCCAAATCTACAACCAGAGTTCACACTCTTAAAGCATGTCTTTGTGTGGTTTTTGCTGTGCTTTTGTAGTTCAGTGACTTTTTTGTGCAGTTCAGGCTGTTTTTCTGGATCAGGGAGTTGAGCTGAGATGTATCTGTCCACAAAGTCACAGACAGTTTGGTCGTCATCCACATCTACTTCTACCTTTTCTCGAATCCACAGCAACATGTGTATATGCGGACTACCTCTGTGCTGGAACTCAACTCTGTAAAAGTAATCAATGATTTCACCAAGGGGCTGTGCAGGAGAAAAAAGCAAATCTCTGAACAAAGCCTCAACACGCTTATCAAACATTCGCATGGTGGTTACTGGATTTGATCTTAGAATTTCACACTTTTCTGACCAGTCCAGGGCTTCAAAATCAACCTCTTCACCTTGCTGTCTCTTTATTGCTTGAATCACTTCAGGCCATCTCATCTCAGCAGCAGAGAAAGTGACAAAGAACTGAGGTGTTCCTATTTGACGAACCATACTGAATAGATCTCTTGTAGTTTTCTGCCAGTAAGCTGGAGTTCCTCTGAGTGGCTGCATAAATCTGATTGCATCTTTATTTCTTACCAGCTTCTCTACTTCTGTCTTACTTTGTAACATTCCTGATGTGATTTTGCGTCCATCTTTGGTCATAGTTTTACCTTTCCTTAGCTGTATTGTCATGCTGGAATTAGCCAAGTGTATTTCAGTGACAAACTGTGAGAAAAACAGGTAATTTGTATCTTTAGCAAATCTTGCATCAATGTTGAAAAGCCTTGACTTGAAGTAAGCACTTGGTGTGAGTTTAAGACGTCTCTTTTCATCCAGTGTATTCTGACCAGTAGGAAACTGCACAGGAAATGCCATGGCTTCCAAATGAGGAGTTCTGAAGAAGCTAACAGGATTGTTTCTTTCTGCAGGAGCCACACAATATGTGTTATCAGTGAAAGAGAGAATCTCTTCTGAAATGTCTACAGGCTGCAGGCAACTTTCTAGAGCAAAACCTCCATTGTTCAAATCACTTTCTGGTTCCTCTGGATTTTGTTCCTCTGGTTGTTCATCACAGGATTGCATATCAATATCTTGTTCACTTTCAGACTCAGTTTCACACAAAAGGGCATCTTTTTCATAGTTGTCAATTTCCATTAAATCTGCTTCATCATAATCATCACTTGCCATGCTGGCTTCATCACTGCTGTCATCATCAGGTAACGTGGGATCACAAAGCAATGCATCATCTCTGATAACAATATCTGTGTACTGTGGATGAATCTGTTTGAGTTTACGCAGGGCTTGGATCAGTTTAGACCAGGTGACAGTCTGGAACAGCTGATGGCCTTTGTAGCACAGTCGTCTTTTCAACTTGATCCTCATTATCTGTGATTGGTTTCTGAGCCGAGGCAAACAGTCAACTGTTTGTTGGACCTCAGATGGTACACACACCACATTACCACGTATGAGTCTTTGTCTGCCCTTTGGAAGTGGAATAATCTTTGCAAATGGGATGCATTTGGCAATCAGATGTCTCTCCAGAATGTTGAGATCACACAGTTCAGCTGGAATATCCTGCAGATCTAAACCATTGACAGCAGCAAGCCTTGGCATGCGTCCACTTTTGAGGGAACTGTGACACGTGTGACAGATATACTCCTTTTTTCTCTCAACAGGAAAGCTGCACTGATCATTACATGCTTCATCACACACATGAACAAATTTACCAGTTAGACACTGCTGAGCTACAGTTTGGTGTTTTGAGTAATTTTCTCTTTTGCAGATTTTCACCTGATTAGGAAAAGAAGCTTTTAGACAAACAGTACAAACATAAGATGGTGCTGACTTAATGTTTGATCTGAAACGAGATATGGCCTCATTCATTAAACTGTTATCTGGATGACACTGTAAACTTTCAGCTGGTCGATGCATCTGACGATATTTTCTTTTTATGTTCATTGCACATCTGATATTATGCATCTGTCTAAAAGAAAAACCGTTCCAATATTTTACTCTCATTCGTTCTCTCATATTGTCCTTGTGTTTCTGCTGAAATTGTCTCTCTTCTCCATAACGTTTAGTGATGTAAGATCGCTTTTTCTGTTTAAATTCTTCACTTTCTTTATATAGATTATATACATATGACCTCATGTAAGCTTTATGTTTCTCTCTGAATCCAGCACAAGTTCTGTAATTTCTTCTTAGACGTTCCTTCTGCTGTTCTTTGAACATAGGAGATTGTCTATAAGATTCTTTATATGTTTTTCTCATACGTTCCTTCTGCTTTTCTCGGAAATGGGAGATTCTCTATTGTTCTTGTTATACGCTCCTTCTGCTTTTCTCGGAAATGGAGATTCTCTATATGTTCTTGTTATACGCTCCTTCTGCTTTCTCGGAAAATGGAGATTCTCTATATGTTCTTGTTATACGCTCCTTCTGCTTTTCTCGGAAATGGGAGATTCTCTATATGTTCTTGTTATACGCTCCTTCTGCTTTCTCGGAAAATGGAGATTCTCTATATGTTCTTGTTATACGCTCCTTCTGCTTTTCTCGGAAATGGGAGATTCTCTATATGTTCTTGTTATACGTTCCTTCTGCTTTTCTCGGAAATGGGATTCTCTATATGTTCTTGTTATACGCTCCTTCTGCTTTTCTCGGAATAACGAATCTTCTTTATACATCCTTATGACACGTTCTCTTTTTCTCTCTCTAATTTTAGCACTATCTCTATAGATTTTTCTAAAATGTTCTCTCTGTTTCTCTCTATATGTAGCATTGAGTTTATACAGATTATTTTTGTACACACTCTTTTTCTTACTGTGATCAGAATCATGAGACTTTCTACTAGAATCTTTTTTCTTTGCCTTAAAGCTTTCATCAAAAGTGTACATCTGTCTTTCTTTCTTTTTCTGATTTTCCTTTCTCTGTGGTAGTTTTTCTTGGACCAATAATCGTCTCCTAATCTTTCTCCTTTGCTGTTTATTAAGCTTCAACAGTTTATGTGAGAGTTCCTCTGTTGTCTCAGTCAAACAGGAGGCAGTGTTTAAATCATTCTGAGGAACAGATTCTTTTGTTACCTGAGTGTCTCTTACAGAAGATGCAGAGGTTTCTATTTCTAAATAATCAAAGGACGATTGTTCAGCTCAGCAGCTGGCTCATTTGAATAATCCACTCTGGATGACATCACTTCAGTGGCTAAAGTGTCGGTCACAGTTTTCTGTGTCTGCTCAGTGGATTTTGGGGTTTCAAATTCAGGTTCATTTAAAACTGGTGCTGGAACAGTTGTAGCTGTTTGTCTGTTTTCATCAGCATCTCTTTGGTCAGCAGGGTTTTCACTGTGAAACTCGACAGGCTGTAGCTCATAAGTGCAGGATGGCGCGATGCTAAACATTCGGTACAAGCGTTTGATCCTGTCAATCATGTCGTTAAGACGTGTGAATTTTAACATAACTGCAGTTCCACCACTTACAGCTAGCGACAATGGCATTCCTGTAGACTTACGTGGGTGAGGGTCAAAGTATGCGTATTCACCTGAAGTCAGCCTGCAAACTGCAATGACGGTTCCTCCCATGACTAGCAAAGCATAGCGAACCGCTGAAGCCAAACACTGTAGTCCCTGTTCAAGGCTCGGAAAATGATCTGTACCATCAAATGTGCCATAATGAGCAAACTGAGACATGTCCACTTGATACTCGTGTCTGCGGCTGGTGACCACTGTGGGAAGCTCATCACAGGCGAGAAACACGCTGTTCACAAACCTCTTTCTGGCATCTGAATACACGGCATGGCCTTTGTCCAACACACGGTTTAGATCTGCTCTGGTAATGAATTCATCCTCGTGTAAGAATGACAGGAAAACCAAACTGTTCGCCATGCATTGCTGATTCCTGTACTTTCCATACTTAGCAGCGGCCTGGCTTCGGGACGCACAGATGCTACTCACTCGTGGACGACTTTCATTGTTTGTAACCTGTACATGAGACGGTCCTGGAGCTTCTCCATCATGCTGCGTTTGCACAGTTACCTGGGGTTCAGTCTGGATTACCTGCTGTACTTTAGCATCTGGCACACATGCTGAGGGAACACCTCTCTTTACCACATCTGCATAAGACACTGCGGCTGTCTGAACGCTGCTCTGCACTTCTGGACTGGGAATAGTTGTAACAGACACCTTTACCTCCTCACCGCTCTGAGAAACATTTACCTGTTCTTTCTGCTTTTGCCATCTAAGCTTCTGGGACTGTGACCTTTGACTTTTCTTGGCATTTTGTGCAAGTACAAACTGGACCTTATATGTATTTATACACAAATGTAAACAAAACTCAACCTGTAAACACTGAAAAACTGATTCCTCAACTTTCTCTTAAATCAGAGCTTTATCAGAATTGATGTAAAAGGCTCACTTAAATACAAACTCAATATTTAGTTTAACTTATTTAAAGTTCTTTGAAAACACTTTGGTCTGTTTTATTGTACCTTTTTCAAAAACTGTATATTATTACTTCTATTTTTTTAACCAGACTGGATAACAAATTGGTCTATACTTCTGTAAAGTAATATGCAGAATAAATCTCAACAATCAACAGGCTATAATTAAACTCTTAGCTTTTAAGTAGACTGTGTAAATCTTTCAGATATTTAAAATTTAAAGCAAATATAAGGAGCTGTGATGGTGTGGTGATCAGATGACAGGCTATGGGGATTCTTCAGCTGGACGTTCTGCAGCAGTCAGGAAACAGGAAGTCTGGGTTCTCAGGGCAGCCTCTAGATGACAACTGTAACTGAATACTTACACTGAGTGACAAAAAGGGTTTGTCCTTAAATAATAATAGTATAAACTTGTAGTCAAATGTTATAGCCAATGAAACAGACTTGAAAAATATATTTGGATCCAATTTATTATTTATGTGAATATAAGTCTGAATGTATGTATTACAAAATAACCAGATTATCTTATTACAAATAAACCTTGAAAAAGGTGTGTATTTTATATAATTTATCAAAGTAACTGCACACGTAAGCCAAGCTATCAGTGTTTATTCCAAAGTGTAATGTAAAAATTAAAATGACAAATGTAGGGCTCTGTAAGTAGTTTCTACAGTGAGTTCTACTGTACTGTAATTCTATTACTGTATATTCAACTTTTTACTTGTAATTTCCAGCAAAATGACTGGATGTGAGAGAGTTTAACGACAGGAAAGATGGAGCAGTGAGAGCGGAGATCTCTCAGAATTCTGAAAACAGATTGACGAAGTTCTGGTAACTTCAATTCCAAAAACTTAGATTCTGGTAAAACTTGATTTCAAGTCACAGGATTGCGTTTCAACTCAGGTTCAAGCTTGTCAACTTAGATAGAGCTCATGGCGGAGAAATGATAGAAGATAGAATGGCTTGTCAAAAAAGATGGAGCAGGGAGAGGGAGAGTGATAGGACAGACTGAATTGCTTGTTAATGATAGAGGGAGAGGGTTTTCTGCAGCAGGTCACCTGTAAGACAGAAAGAAAGTGGAATTAGACACACTTCCAATAAACCTGGCTTTACTGTATTTTTCAGACTATAAGGCACATTTAAAAGCCTTTAATTTTCTCAAAATAGACAGTGCACCTTATGTATGGTTGTGTTTACTGATTTCAAACCAATTCTATGTGGTACACGGCACTCACGGCATCTGTCAAATGTTTTAATATGACTTTGGTAAGCTACAAAGCAGCACCACTTGATGTATTGTCGGAGCATGGCTACCATAGTCAGCACCCTCGTAGAGTAATTCGTACTGTGCTTCAACATAATATGGTGTGTGTGTATAAGGGCCTGGCACCTGTTGAGAGCCATGCTTATGAAGCAGATTTCAAACTGATCAATCCACATTCATCAATACACAAATCCTGAAAAGTGAGTGAATTGTTCTGTATTTTATGTCTTACAACTGAACAATTTTGAGAGTTATTGTAAATGAGTTGAATAAAGTTTGACTTATCTGTTTTGTTTGACTTAATGTGCCTTAGAATTTAGTGCACCTTACAGTCCGAAAAATACAGAACATATATATCATTACACACTGAAGAGTTGTACAGTACATTATTAGATTCAACTGAATGAAAATGTTTAACATATGGTGGTGGAACATTTCTAAGGATATTTTTGCATTCTATTAACACAATAAAAACAAACAGAGTCTGTAAACCAAGATGTGGTGCTACAGTAACTTACTGTAAACATTATATGGTCAAGCTAAACCCACACAATGAAGTCAGAGCAGACAGTTTCAGACCACCTGGTTTAAACACTTCACATGCACTCAACTCACATGTTCCTAAATGCCCAAAGGTCTCAAATTCCCGATTCTGTGTGTACTTACCTGGTACAACACTATATCATAATGTCTGGGGAGCCGTTAACATAAAAGTAAAAAATAATTTACTCAGTATGACTTTGGCAAAATGAAAAATTTGGAGACAGATGACTCCTATACAGCAGTTTCTACATATTTCAGTCAAATATGGGGCATGTTAATACACACCCCGCTAAATCTACAATAAACTTAGCATGGCCGATATTAGGGCCTAATTAAAAATGTAGTATGATGATAAGAGAGATTTGTAAGTCTGGAAATGTTTTCATAGACTTTTCTATTATTTGATAATTGCCAAGAGCTGTGCTGACTCACAGCACTAAACTGAATCTCCTATAATGAGAAACATTCCTAGCACTGCACATCAGACAAACCTTTACTTACCAGACTTGAGACGATCAGATCAGCAGTCTAGAGAAAGGAAACAATTCATCAGATCACTGTTTGATGATTCAGACTGTTGAGCCTCTTCACACACAATCCAATTCACTATGACATAAATTAACTAGTAAAATCCTCAATTACTTTAAGGCTTTATGAGCTTACTGTAGTGTAAAGAGGAGATAAATGAACTGCAGCGTCTCACATGGCATGTGTAATAAAAGCATTCATTACTACAGAAATGCAAAGAACAGCCATCAATTGGCACAAGTGCAGGATATACCAAATATTTCCTACACAGAAGCCTTGTGGCTCCAACATTTTCTACAACAGGTCAGTGCTAATAAAGTGTGAAAAACCAAAACTTTTAAAAATGTTAGATACAAAGTAATTATATAAATCAGAAGCAACAGAAAACCTCATCATGTCTGACATGAATATATAAATCTTAAAATACATTTAAATATTAACATGTTACAATAGCAGAGGTGCACCATGTTTTGTAATTAAAATTAAATGTCTTAAAATATTACACTAAAAAGTCATTTCATTGTACCCGTTGCTAGGAATATTTATGAATTTTTGCAGTGTACCTTTTTGGCAACTTTTCTATCTAATTTTAAAACACATTATATTCACTAAATAAGTAATAAACTAATTAGACACACTGGCTGTAATTTACCTAACAATGTCCACTCACACCTCTGGTTCTCTTCGTTTTTATTACTGTTAAAGCTATTACTTATACCGAGTCAGGCAAAATACTTCTACAATGTTCTGACTTTAATGTAATACATCAGAATTTGACAGACAATATAAATCAATACCTGTGCAGCTCTTAAGTGTTTGAGCAACCACTTATACTGACTCCCTAAAACACTTTCATTGTTTTGTCTGCTACTTAAATCCACAAACATAAGGAGAAAATGAACAACTGTATAAAGACATCTGACATTTAGTTATGTTTAGATTTGATAAGCCATAAGAAATTTAAATCATACATAAATGGGCTATTAAACTTCAGGGACATTTCAGGGAGAGTCAGAGGGGTCCTGTGTGGGGGCTTTGCTGCTACAGGTCACAATCCTGTGTGTTTGCCAATACATGGACAGTAAATGGAAACATATCACAAAAGGTCAAACTACTGTATGTAAGTCGTCAAATGTGCTACGCAATGCCAGGTTCATACTGCTTCAGTTACAATCACTGTTTACTTACCAGCAAAGGCAAAACCAAAGATCTCGTTCACTCTGTGTAACAAAAGACAAAGCACAAAAATACAGAATGAGACAACTCAGATCAGCATCACAATCAATACTACATCAATCTGTGTAGTCCAAAAGATTCAGTACACTTCTTTGTTTACCACAGCAACAAACAACTCACCTCTTTTTTTCTACACCTTATTAAAGATTACTGTCTTCATTAAGGTAAAATGTGGTTTCATCCATTTGTAATAAGCCACACAAGTTTCTCAGTTATGTGATAGCTCTATTAGTTTGGTGCTATTAGATAACACAGATTTAATAAGCAATGATTTGCTACACCTAGCACTGCACACTTTATCAAATTGATAAAGTTTAATTTAAAAGCATGAACAATCATAAATGAAAGCTTGGATGATATATTTGTAGGCTTCAACATTTCAGTTGGTCTGCATTCAAATTCTGCTTCCTAAAAATATTATCACCTGCACACAGTATCATTTAGTATCATTTAATATGCTGTTGTTTTAAATATGTACATATCATATTAATAATATTAATGGCGCACTGCAGCATTTTATTTATTTGAAGGTGGCCTTTTTTATATTTTATTAACTTCTCACTTTGTGAAAAATTAAACAGAGCTGCAGGTGTAGGTTTACTTAAAAACAAACCAGTCTGCACAAACTAGTGTTTGTTAAACAGTTCTTAAAATTTAACTAAAAAACTAAAATTGATTAATAAAAAAAAACTTCTTCTTGTTAAGAAATGTTATTATTCTTATATTATGTGTTTTATCCTCACTCTCTCTCTCCCTTCTGTTAATTAACCCACAACACAGACACACCGGCACAGGCACGTACTCTTTTCTCCCGGCCTTCTGTCAGAGGCGGTAAAATGGCTCCTTTGAAGTTACCGACCCTGCTGCTTCAGCAGCTTATCAGTGGTTCTAAGATGGCAGCTTATTACCTTATAACCTATAGAATGAGGCCGTTTTAACTGACTGATTTGTGAAGAGGAGAACTAACTTCAGCTTCCCTAAGAGACTCAGAAACACTAACACACCAAATGAACCAAATACAACACAATAACTGTATTAAACAATCAAATGAACCAAATACATTTTGCACTGGGCCTATAGGAGCTAGGCTAGGCGTTAGCACTTTGTTGTTAGGGCTAGCTTACCAAACACTCCTTTTAAATACTAAAATTACAACGTTTCACTAACAAAGCAGCCATTGTGTTACTTTAATATGACTTATACTTAGACTGGCTTATAAGTCACTAACAACAACTCGGTAAATCACTCAAACAGCTTATAGACATTTTATTTGAGAAAAGAGAGACAGAGAAGCAGCGCTTACCGGCAGGGATCAAGCAGAGAGTGGGAGGAGATTCAGGAGTCAGCCAGAGACGTAAAATAAGAGGCATTCACGGGTAGTGGGAAACTCCGCCATGCCAATTTTGTGTAATGGCATTGGCATTGAAAATGCCAATTTGTGTAATTTACAAAAATATATGTAAATTTAAATAGTATTAAACTAGATATTTTTGGAACAGAAAACAACTAGCAGAGATTTAATTCTATAAGTTGAATAAATATTTCAAACATGATTATTTTAATTTGAAATTATGGTTAAAAGTCATGAATAAATATAAGGTCATATGTTAAAATGTACTGTTTTATGATATATTTATTTAACTGGCTGGAGTAATAAGAACAGTCTTCTCCTGAACAACAAAACCAAGGGCTGGTGTTGGTGTTCACCTAAGCATCCTCACAGGACAGTAGGAGCTGCAGAGGCTCGCCTCGCTGCACTGCAGGAATCAGAGGTTCAGGAGGTACTTTAACCCCACTGCCATGAGGGTTTTCAACAGTGACTCCTGACATGTTCATTGCACATTTATTTATTTTATTCTAATACATATTGGTTATAATCATATGGATTCTAACCTAAATAGACTTGCACCCACTTGTTCACCCCTGCTGCAGTGAGGTAAAGGTGTGGCTTTCTCCAACAAGACTCTTCAGTGAAGGTTTTAAAGACAACCATCTAAACCAGGGGTCAGCAACATTTAAGACCCAAAGAGCCATTTGGACCCGATTTGCACGAAAAAGAAAACACTGGGAGCCACAAATACTTTTTGACATCTGAAATGAAGATAACACTTCACACATTGTTTTTTACCTTTATACTCTGTATAAACAACTATACTGTTTTGCTTATGAAATCCATGAAATGCTACAAAGTAAATGAAATTTTATTTATGTAATGGACACATTTTGAACTCTTAAAAATAACAAAAAGTAAAAACATCCAGTTGAAGGTCTCTCTTAAATGAATTGAAAAGCTGAACTTGAATTGTCCATGTATCAAACAAAACTGATCCTTATATCACCTTTGGGCTTTCAGCGCATAAAGGCCTTCACCTGAATTTGGAAAAAAGCACTATGCTCCTAAAAATGAATAATAAATATTTGCAAAATATCTACATAAATATTTATTTACCTGGTTAACATGCATGGCGGTTGAGGCCTGCTAAAATTATGTTAGTTACAGAAATATTGTAACTCAGCAGAAACATAGTAACTTGGAAGAAGTAGTACAACATTGCAGAAGTGTTGTAATACAGCAGAAATGTTAATATGTAGCGCAAACCTAAAAACCAGGAAGAAATGGTGTAAGAGTATAACTTAATATACAGTAGTATAATAGTAACACATAGTAGAAATGCAACATAGGAGCTGAAATAGTATAATTTAGCAGAAAAGTAATAATTTAGCATAAAAGTAATAATTTAGCGGAAATATTGAAATGCAAAACAGCCAGCTTCAAAAAGCTGAAGTTTCCTCAAAAAATTAGTTGTTGTTCAACTGTGAAAACTTGTCAGAACATTAGAAATGTTACAGAGGAACTGCCAGCAGATACACAAAGCTAAGGCAAAAATTAGATGCCTAGCAATGTTTACAAATAGGGACAAACACACACAGTGATAAATAACCCATATCAGAAAACAATGTGCAAAAACATGGATGCAAGCATAAACAAGCATACATACAACATACACACACAAGGGCACACAGGGACAAACAAACGTGTCCTGTGTGTTTCTATGCCAGTCAATCAGTCTGAATCTGGTCAAGTTGAATACACTAATGGATGCTGGTCACCAACGAATAAAAATTGAGTCACACAAGCACAGACAAAGACACACACACACACACACACACACTTCTGTAAAGTTATAGAAGTTAAAAAACTTCAAACACTGACATCGGCTTTTTCAGGTTTTTTTTTTTTCAGCTTTTATTTTTCAGCTGTATCTATGAGAGTCAAAAGCCTGGATCTGCTCAATTTGAATCCACCAATCAGAGCTGTCACTTCTGTCTGCTTCATCAGGCTATGTAGTTGTCCCTGTCAGTGCAGCTGCATCCCTTGCTCACACCGACGAGACATGGGCTTTCTGTAATGTATTTCAGACATGGAGCAGTAGCATCAACTTAGCAAAAAAATTGTGACTTAAGAGAAACATAATAATTTAGCAGAAATACTGATTTGGAAGAAATCATAGTATTTG
>NW_020329019.1:0-15463 GCF_001858045.2 Oreochromis niloticus | reverse complement strand
TTAGAACCCCTAGAGTGGGGCAGGGAGTGATACAACATGAGGTATGGTGACATTCCTTGTTGGAATGTCAAAAGAGGGAATGTTGGGATTAGAGATTCTTTTATTGCTGCCATATACTCTGCCTTATGATAAATGCATTAATAACATGTTCTACAGTATTATTTTATCAGTAATATTGTTTACAGGGTTCATATTGCATTGAATATGTTTGTCATCACATTCATTTTATTCACAGGTTGAGTTTATTTTATACACAATGCATAACTGTGCTTGTTTAGAGTTGATGTTCTATCCAAGAGGGTTTTAAGCTTCACTGGTGAGAGTGTCCAGGTGATACATGTTGAGGGAAGATGAGAACATAGCAGGTTAATTGCATGCATGCTTACAATACACATAAATCTAGTAGCAGGCCTGAGCGAAGGCCAAGTGTCTTCTGCTTCTTATTTGAGACCTGCGCCAATTCAGTCTACTTAGTGATTGAGGACGAGGGTCCATTATTAGCCCTTAGAGGCCCTGAAGCTTGAAGTTATTACCTTAAAAGGAAGGTGTTATCAAAAAGAGAAGTTATATGTCTGTTTATAGTTATTAAGATGTACAAGATGTACCCTTGTCTGTAACAATGACTGGACATAATGTATTTTGACCTGTATTGACGTGTATGGGGTGTGATCCTCATGCTATAAACCAGAACTCAGTGTATTTTGTCAGAGCAAATAAGCCATATGCTGACGGTTGTTCTCCGTTGTCAATAAACTCATCGTTTGATTGCACTTTCTGGGCCTCCGTCGTTTGTGTCTGGTCTACAGTTGATCGATCTCGCTTCAACACCTTTAACTTGATCTTTAACCTTTCAGTGTTGGAAAGACACTTCTTGCACTGAGATCTGCTCATTGTAAATATCTGTACTTGTTTTTACACCTTTAAACGTGACCTTTAACCTTTCAGTGTTGGAAAGACACTTCTTGCACTGAGATCTGCTCATTGTAAATATCTTGTACTTGTTTTTACACCTTTTAATGTTAAAGTTGACCTTTGACCTTTTCAGTGTTGGAAAGACACTTTCTTGCACTGAGGTCTGCTTATTGTAAATGTCCTGTACTTGTTTTACACCTTTAATGTTAAAGTTGACCTTTGACCTTTTCAGTGTTGGAAAGACACTTCTTGCACTGAGATCTGCTCATTGTAAATATCTGTACTTGTTTTACACCTTTAATGTTAAAGTTGACCTTTGACCTTTTCAGTGTTGGAAAGACACTTTCTTGCACTGAGATCTGCTCATTGTAAATATCTTGTACTTGTTTTTACACCTTTTAATGTTAAAGTTGACCTTTGACCTCTTCATGTTGGAAAGACACTTTCTTGCACTGAGATCTGCTCATTGTAAATATCCTGTACTTGTTTTACACCTTTAAACTTGATCTTTAACCTTTTCAGTGTTGGAAAGACACTTTCTTGCACTGAGATCTGCTCATTGTAAATATCCTGTATACTTGTTTTTACACCTTTATTGGGACAAATAAATGCAGATTTGCTGTGTGTGTGTGTGTGTGTGTGCGCAACATTGGCATTTGTTTACTCAGATCCAAGGCAGGCCAAACCTCTGTGTTACAACCTAGATACAAAAGACAGACATTCACAATATATGGGTACACAAGTCTGTTTTATTTCAAAGTGTTCAAACTTTACAACGTTTGCAGACCCAGTGTCCATCATCCCTGCATTTGGCACAGGTGAATTTCTTACATGTTGCACAGGTAAATCTGCTGCGATTCCTGTTGCAGCTCTCTTGCACCTGGCACTGCGTTGTCTTTACAGTCCCTGGCACAGCTCCTGCAGCAGCCTGCCTCTGTGCTAAGATTTCCTTGTGCTGCATGAATCGGCAACGAAGTTGCTGAGCTAGAAGACGCAGAAACAATCTTCTTTTGCCTGTCCACCCTGTACATGCCTTGTACAAAATGTAGGCATTCACTGCCGCCAGGTCCAGCATATTGTAGAAAACCGCTACTGACCACCTGCGTGTTGCTGATCTTACAGAATACATCCGTGCCATTTGGTCCAACACGTCTACACCACACTGTAAAAGCAGAGCGAGAGAGTCATGAGTATATGTTTTTTCTATAGGCCTGTATAGCACACATCAGAAACATTGTAGCACTGGTGTAAAATTGTACACACATTCACATACCTTCATGTGGTTGTAGTCTGTGATCGTGTTGGGTTTCCTCTTTCTGCCGTCACCGATCGTCACGTCTTGGTGCATGGAACTTAGAACACACACAGTCTTGTTTTTTTAGGTGCATAAATTGTCAAGGACACACTGCCACTTCTAAGCACTGAAGTGGAGAATACCTCTCGCTTTGCAGTATCTTTTGCAAGTTGAGGAAGTTCACGCCGGACTTTATTCACCGTGCCCAGTAATGTTGTTTTGCGCTGCAGCAGTCTGTGCGACAGTGACAGTGAAGTAAAGAAATTGTCCGTTGTGACATTTCTTCCATCATCCAAAAACGGCTCCATCAGTTTCATGACCACGTTCTCTGCCAGCCTCTCTCCCTTCTGACGACTGGGGTCCTTTCCCAAGTAAGGAGATGCACTGCAGACATATTTGGTGTCCAAATCCGTGGCCATCCAGAACTTGATCCCAAATTTGTCTGGCTTGGTTGCAATATACTGGGTGAATGGACAACGAACCTTGGTAGGGAACAGCTGTTCATCTATGGTCATGTGTTCCCCTGGAGTGAAACTCTTAGCACAGTTCTCGTTGAAGCGTGTCCAGATGTCGGAGATCGCTGCAAATTTGTCTGTTTTCACCCGTTCTGCCCGCGTGTCCCTGTCATCAAATCGAAGGTGTTGCATAATTGAAATGAATCTATCTCGGGGCATTGTCTCTTTGATTAGTAGCACCAGAAAACTTTCTGACCAGCAATCCACAATGGCACCAACAGGACACATGATTGCTCTTACAAACAGGATTGAAATGAATGCCATAAGTTCATGAACTTAAAGCATAAAGTCTAGTTATACACACAGACACATCTATATCATATATATATATATATATATATATATATGTGTATGTGTGTGTATGTATATATATATATACATATACACACACACACACACACACGTAGATAGATAGATATGTGTGTGTGTGTGTGTATACATACACCAATATTTTGAATACACGTGTCCATATTTATGTTTCCAGATTGTTTGTATAGTGCACTTTCTATACTGTGCTTTGTCCACTTTTTTGCAATGACAATGCAGATTTTCCACTTGTGGGACAAATAAATGCAGATTTGCTGTGTGTGTGTGTGTGTGTGTGTGTGTGTGTGTGTGTGTGTGTGTGTGTGTGTTTGTGCAACATTGGCATTTGTTTACTTAGATCCAAGGCAGGCCAAACCTCTGTGTTACAACCTACATACAAAAGACAGACATTCACAATATATGGGTACACAAGTCTGTTTTATTTCAAAGTCTTTCAAACTTTGAAACGAACCTTGGTAGGGAACAGCTGTTCCCTACCAAGCATTTCTTGCAGCTGGCAACAACGGTCGTGCATTCAGTATAGTTGTGACTTCCGCAAAAAATGTGGTCTAAATCTCATGAGTAAGTTGAAGCATTTCTATCAGGCATTTCTGAAAGTTGTAACACAGAGGTTTGGCCTGCCTTGGATCTGAGCAACTCTGAGTGAGCAAATGCAAATGTGCCAGGCCTCAAGGACAATGGGTGGTTTGCACAACAAAAGCTGTAGGAGAAACAAGCTGACGACCTGTGAAAATCTCAGCAGGGGTGCTTAACACCTCGGGACTTGCACCAGAAAATAAAAAAGCCAGTAATTCTAGGGAGTAGTGGGTTTAGGGAAGTTACGCAAATTTGCGCAGGATAGTAAACCTAGTGTTAAACCTACAATGTGAAGTGCCTTGGCATTCATTTTGTTGGCACCATACAAATAAACTGAATTGTAATGAATATAATATCAAGCCCCACACTTCTGCCTTTATATACACTTTGTCCAAAATACTGGCTCACACCACCAAATCAATGCACAAAGCAGGGTCCACAAGGACATGGATGAGCGTGTGTGGTGTGAAGGAACTTGACTGACCTGCACTGAACCCTGATCTTGCTTTGTGGACTGAGTTCATTGATTTGTAGGGTGAGCCAATACATGTGACAATTAAAGTGTAAGTAGCTGCAATAATTTTTAACAAACGGGTAAAAGAAGGGAAAAAATCAACACTGTTGCACTCAAAAAACCTGTTGGACAGAGACAGCGTCTTGCAAGATGGCAAGAGAGCTTGTCTTCATTGTTGCTCATCTTGTGTAAATGTCCAGAAAGCATGGGCCATGGATCATCTGTGGAGACACAGGTAACAACACATTGGTCACTTAAATTATACAAGAAATTCACTAAAAATGGCAAAAACAGTTACCTGATTTGAAGTTCTCCACTCAAATTCAGTAAGCCACTGGAGGAAAGTTGTGACATGAGGGTTAATGTGAACAACCTTTCGCTTCACAGTGGTCCCAGTCCTTCTGCTTGTCCCAACCTTGGAGGTACATTTTGTTCCCTCTTCAGGGTTTATCCTTACAAAAAACCTTGCACACGCTGACTCCTGGTATTCCAGGTTCAATACATAGAATGAACCAAAGAAGACTGACATTGCATCAGCAAAGATGTTCTCTTTGTCCAGCTCAACAATTACACGCCCCTCTGCACTCACCATCCAGCAGGTGGCGGTCATTGAACTTTGTCCTTAAATGTATAGGGGCAACATGTTGTCATTATGCAACATAAAATAATTTCAATACTTCACTTCTTCACACTGTCTAGATAGTCATAAAGCAAATAGCTATGTACAGTTAATTATTAATGGCCTTATGTACATAAGTCCGTTTTAACATATTATAATTGTACATAATTGGGAATTATTCTGCCCATTAAACACACCTAACAAAGAGTCAGCCCAGTTAAATTACCGGAGATGAATCAACTGTATGGTGATTTTGGAGTTTATAGTTTGTTCTGCTGTTAAACTTTACAGTATTGACTTCAGTATTTTTGCTGTTGGTGTAGCTAGATTACTATGTTGATCAGTAATATGTAATGTGAAATTTGATATTGTTACTTTGCTGGATTCACTGAGACACATGTCCAACAACCTTGGTTTATAAAGGAAATTACAGAAATTTGAGCTAACAAAACAGAGACTGGATACCTGTGTCCACGAAAAGCTCCTGTGCCAAACAGAAATTTTAATATGGTCTAATCAGCTCTATTTCATAAATGACTTCTTACCAAGCATAATCAGCCTTGGGGTGCTTGGCAGGCTTTTAACATGCAAACTGAACAATATAAATTTGCGTGCACTGAAGCCACAAAATTTAGAAATACACAGTTGCAAAAAGTTCAGTGACCAATTACCTTTCCTGAATGACATATGCAATGCAAAAAATAAGAGTATTGTCAATAGGGACCAATTCCCAGTTTTACATGATCAAAATTATTCACAAAAGGCTTCAATAAACAGAAAATGTGTGCTGACAAGAGAGCAGTGCACAAAAACGAAAAGATATTTGAGCTCGACGCTTTAATGGGTTAACATGACTTAGTCAGCACTCCGCACCGTACAGGTAGTACAAGCACACCTGAAAACACTGACCAGCTAACAGCTTTAAGCATTTGGGCGCAACCTCGGTAGTTCACCGATTCACCTGTTGCAAACGTCCAAGTTTCTATCAAGTCTCATAAATCCATCGGCAACTATTACCTAACTAGTCTTTTGAGTCTCCACATTCATAGCTATTGACATTTTGTCTTAGCATTTGAATGAAAATATCCTGGTAGGGTAGCTTAAAAGTCAAAACAAACAGTAATAAGAACGCATTTCGGACTTCTCTCGAATAAGTGAAAAAAACACTTACCTTCAGACTGATTAGCTGGTTCCGATCCAACTTTAATGTGTCCCATGTCAGTCCGTTTTAGGGAAAAAGTGTTAAGTGGTTTCATTTAATTTTGGGATACTCCCGCATGGACGAGCAATTTGGAGTCTAGCAGAGTTATCACGAATAGCATACGATCTTCAGATATAATCCAATCAACCTTGCATTTAACCCGATTGAACATCCAGTTACCTCTGACTACTTCTAAGTTGCACATGTTAACGGTCTCATCATCACTCTGTGCTGCAGCGAACTGGATCTGTGGCACAGAATAGTTGATGGTCATGTTGTTCTCCTGCTTTGCAGCTTTGTTTGAGTGTGAATTGCGGCTTAAACGTGCAAACTAAGAGAAGCAGATCAATATTTTCTTCTTGTTGTTATTTAATGGTGGTTGGCAACCAGCGAAAGGAGCATTAACCACTCGAGCAATATTTTCTATCCTCATTGTTGTTTTGAAAGTGAATACCCGACGTGTGCGTCATACGTCACGTTGTACGTCAGGTGAAGGTGTGGTGTCGGCTATCGCACCTGTCGCATTAAAAAGCTTTAAAAACGTAACAATTGCTTTAAAAACACAACCCAACGCGCTAAACTGTGATAATGTGCAGAGCATATTATTAGGTTAGTTCACTGTAGTTAGGCAGAGGTGTCTTAAAAAGAACCACCTTATACAAAACAAATGAAGGTCCAGAAAGAATAAGAAGAGAAAAAAGGAACACCCTGCTAAATTAAGTCATTTTTAAACATTACTATAAAAATAAGTATACTTCAATTATATTTCCCAAGTATACCTTACCTAGTACGTATACTAATAATGCTTCTTGGGACTATATTGGCCCCCGTTTTAGTACATAACAGTATTCTTGAAATTAACTTTTAGATGTACTTTTTGTTCACCATAATTGTACTAGCATAATGTCATAATGTCTACAAGAGTATAATTAAAATATACGCGACTCTATCACAATACTAACCTTACAAGTATACTATTAATTAATAGTATTACTGATGTTTCACATTGTTTGACTTAACAAATACATTTATTAATATATGAGGTTCCATTCAGTTCAAGGAATTCAATTTTAGTGTGGCTGCAACTTACTCCTTAAGTTAAAAATTATGCTGTAGTTTATATGTTATACTACTTTCACAGTGAATCACATTTTATGGTAATACACTCTGAATGAGGATTTAAGTAATTACTCTTAGATCTACAGTAGAAAACAACAGAAATCCGGATGGTGTAATAGTATAATCTCAGTAACATCACCAGTTGTTACATTTGCTGTATTTTACAGCTGTTTCCATGAGTACGGTGAGTTACCGTCAAAATAATGTAATCTCATGGAATTTTCCCACAATTACATGCAAATTACAGTACTAAACTGCTAACATCCTTTAGAGTTTTTTACTGTTGATTTTGCAGTACTAAGCTATGGAAATTACTGCAAAGGCTAACAGTGTTGTTTTTACACCTTTTAATGTTAAAGTTGACCTTTGACCTTTTCAGTGTTGGAAAGACACTTTCTTACACTGAGGTCTGCTTATTGTAAATATCTTGTACTTGTTTGTACACCTTTAATGTTAAAGTTGACCTTTGACCTTTTCAGTGTCGGAAATTAGAGATGGACCGATCCGATATTACGTATCGGTATCGGTCCGATACTGACCTGAATTAGTGGATCGGATATCGGCGAAAAATAAAAAATGTAATCCGATCCATCAAATATCAAAAAAGCATCTCACAAAACTTGCAACACGGCGTAACTCGGCTCATAACCGTAGCACGTTGCAGCAGTATGCGTCATGTGATACAGCGCCTGTGTGTATTTGTAGCCTCGCTACCAAACCAGCATTTCATCTCCGAGGAAGTTATCCCAGAGAGAAGTAAAGCAAGTGTTTAAGTTCATCTCTGAATGTTTGTAAAGCATTCCAGCGTTAAGTTTAACAACCGATATATAGCGCGACTGCCTCTTCTCTCTCCCTCTGCTGCTGCTACTTCAATCGTGAAACTTATTCTCATTTAAAATATGTAGCTTTTAATAAATAATTATCTGAATCTTACACCCAAAGTTTTAATCTGGGTGCACTGGACCTATAAAGACAGGTGGTCGGGTTTTTGTGCTGGACCACACACGCTGGACACGACGCATGAAAGAGGCAATAGATGATCTGCTGCAAAAGTACCATGGGAAGAAGGACATCCTGAAGCTTGTGGATCAAGATTATGCAGACATGGTCCATCGTTCTGCTGCAGATCCCAACAGCCTGCTGCATCCCACATCCAAGGTGCACATATCCCGTTATGTGAAGCACTTGGCTAAGCTTCTCAACACCAATTCATCTTTGAACACAAGCCCAGAAAAACTTCTGGAGACTCAGCAGCTGTGGCACTCATTAACGGAAGGCAGTGAAACAACTAGTGTTCCCGTAGTCACCATAGAGCCTGCCGTCTTTAACCCGCCTCCTCCTGCCCTGTCTGCACCACTGACTCAATAGAGAAGATTGTGGAGGGCATCTTAGAAAAGCAACAGCAGCAGCAGCAGCCTGAGGGAAAAAGAAGGCAGACAAAGACTTGTCTTGCCTGTGGACAGCCCAAGTCTCAATATGAGACACACGGATCCACCGTCCACTATTTTTACCAGAGAGGGCCTGTGCTCTATTTCTATTGTTCCAACAAGGTGCATCAAACTTATGCTGCTGAGGGAATCAGTAACCCGAAAATGCCCTTTGAGGAATTTGCCCAGACAGAATTTTTCCAAAGGGATCTGGATGCTACCAGGAAGAGGTCAGAGGAAAGGATGGAGAAAAAGAGGAAAAGGCCAGAAACCCAACAAACAGGCCGCCTCTGCAGGTTCTGCCACATGGACCTGAAACAGGTTTATAACAGTTTATAGTTTTGTTCTAGTTTCGTAATGTTTATTTTGTTTATATAAATAAAAACTGATTGTAAATATAAAATGTAAATAAATTGTGTTCTGTAAAAGCACAGCTCTCTTCTTTATAACCTCTTAGAGTTCACCTGTATGTTTATATATCTGTGTAAGCTTACCATCAGGTAATCAGTTTGAAAAAGTTGTGAGTGCTGCCCTGAAAGCTTACATATTAATTCTAAATCATTTCATGTAATGATAACAAGCCATCCTTTCTCTAGTGGCGTCTCACAGCTTTTGTCTTTATAATCTTTCTGGTTGATTTATATCATTAGAAACATGACTGATGTCTTTTATCTGTGTGACTGTACAGCCTGTTTCAGACATGACAACCAGACAGTGTCTGAAGTTATCTTTAATACATGCAACACAGCTGGAGATAGTCCAGACACTTTCTCACTTCTGGTGATAATATTTTTGGTTTAGGTATTGTTGCTTGCTGGCTTGAAGCTTATCTACAAAAACAGTTCAATAAGGAAAGATCATGTGGAAAAAACCAACATGATTTATTGAGATACAGAAATAAATGTAACTGTTAGGCACTTAGACTCCAATGACCCATCATAGCAGAAGGAATCTCAGCAGTGGCAGGATTTTGCACAAGCCCCACCCCAGAGTCAACATGCTGGTAGTGATGAAGATGGAGGCTGGGACAGGGTTCCAAGTGACCACGGTGAGGAGGAGAAAGGAGAGGAGGCGGGCTGCATGGCTGAGGATCTGAAACGCAGAATAGCAGAAGCAGAAGAGCAACAGATTTAAAGCATGCAGAGTGGAGGCTGAGTTGCTTGGAGAAGGCAGGCAAGAGCATAACTGGAAGAAAGTAATGAAGCCAGTACTGAGTTTGTGCTGGAAAATGAATGTGCTTTCAACACCATCAGGCCGACCCTCCTGGGTGATAAGTTAACAGCGATGCAGGTGGATGCTTCTCTGGTGTCCTGGATTGTTGATTACCTGACAGGAAGACCACAATATGTACGTCTCCCACAGTGTGTGTCTGACAAGGTAATCAGCAACACACGGGCACCACAGGGGACTGTCCTCTCCCCTTCCTCTTCACCCTCTACACCACAGACTTCAGCCACTGCACAGAGACCTGCCATCTTCAGAAGTTTTCTGATGACTCTGCGGTGGTTGGATGCATCAACAGGGATGATGAGACAGAGTACCGGGCTGTGGTCGACTCCTTTGTCACGTGGTGTGAGCAGAATCATCTGCAGCTCAACGTGGCAAAGACTAAGGAATTGATAGTGGACTTCAGGAAGACCAGGAAACACTTGACCCCTGTTTCAATCCAAGGGGTCAGTGTTGACATTGTGGAGGACTATAAATACCTTGGAGTACACATTGACAATAAACTGGACTGGGCTAAAAACACCACAGCACTTTACAGAAAGGGCCAGAGTCGTCTCTATTTTTTGAGGCGACTGAGGTCCTTCAACATCTGCCAGAAAATGCTCAGGATTTTCTGCGAGTCTGTTGTGGCCAGTGCGATCCTCTATGCCGTTGCATGCTGGGGGAGCAGGCTGAGGGTCGCAGATGCCAACAGACTCGATAAACTGATTCGTAAGGCCAGTAATGTTGTGGGGATGGAGCTGGACTCCCTCAAGGTGGTGTCGGAGAGGCGGATGTTGTCCAAGATAAAGACAATGTTGGATAACACCTCCCACCCACTCCATGACATGCTGGTCAGTCACAGGAGCACGTTGAGTGAGAGACTGAGATTACCGAAAAGCACCACTGAACGGCACAGGAAATCATTCCTGCCTGTGGCCATCTCCCTGTACAACTCATCCACTTAACACACTGTTTACTGCAACAGCTACACCCTTCTTGCACATGTTCTTTTTCAGCTATTTATTAATAGTGACTTTTATGTATAGTGACTTTTATGTATATATATATACCTGAATATATTGTGCTATTCTTAGTTAGTGTATTGTCTGTCTTTGTTAATGTTTGTTTATAATGGAGCACTGTGACGAAAAATAATTTCCCCTAGGGATCAATAAAGTATTCTGATTCTGATTCTGAATAGATATAAACTAGCAGCCACCAGGAAGCAGACAAATGACTTATTACAGATCTTCCTTATTGAAATTATGCATAAGCTTAATTTTCTATGCCATCAGAATGTATCTGAATTATAGTTTTAACTTTAACCTTTGTATTAAAAGTTGGATGTCTGCATAACTGAAGAGTATGTCTGGTCTGTATCATCTCAAAACTGTATCGTCACAGTTTTGAGATGATACAGTTTATTCTGAGTTATATACTTTGTGACAGTTGTTGTGGACGTTTCCATTAAATAAAGCCTACAGACAACGGTAGGATGTAGCTAACATCCTTTCATCAAAAACAGCAAAACCTACTTGGTGAGAGCAGCCATCGTGGGTTAAACCCAAGGCAGAGTCTCTGCTGAACCCAACACAGCCTTGGGTTTAAACACCTTCTACAGAACCAAAAGGCAGTACACCGCTGTTTTCACACCTTTGGTCTTCCCCCAGAGAAAAGTTCACACTCCCTTGCTTCCTCTTACAGTGGAGAAGACAAAAGATTAACTCTTCCTGTGTGAACGCCTGCTTCCAACTTCCTGAGATACCTTATGTTAGCGGAATGAATGTGTGAGACATTGAGGCATGCTAAAATCCCGTGGCACCAAAGCATTGTACAATAAAATAATGTGAATAATACATAAATATAAATAAAAGATATTCCTTTACACAGTATAGGTACATAATACTCCACAGGCCGTAACACTGTAATATAAATAAAATGATAAATGATCATTTTAAATGATAAAATGATAATCAAATAATAAGAAAAAGCAAAGTGAAAAATAAATGTTATCCACATGAACTAAATTAAAAATGATGTTTATCTTTTGATAATGTAACACAGCCTTTGTCCCAACCAGGACTGGAACCTGCGCTCAGAGGTGCGATTTGATTGGCTGATTCTCCGTTACACCCATACGCCATGGGCCAAAGTACAAAACTATCAAGAACCCCCCTCCTTGCACTGGTTGCATAAATTTCAGGTGGCATTTTTAAAACATGCCATGACATAACACACAGCTGCTATAATCACAAAGGGGGTCAAATGTCAATTATCGTTATAGGTTCTTGCTATATGTTATGTCTTAAGGGCCTAAGTTCCCTTACGAAACAAGACCTCAAGCAATCCTAAGGCTAATTAGCACGGCTAGCATTTTAAAAAACATTTGTTAAATGTCTGTGCTAGCATATAGCTGTATTACAGCATGGTAAGTAGCGAGAACGCTAAGTTTTGTTACCTTTGAAAAGAAAAATGTGAAGACGTAATATTAGCATATGCTAATGTTATTCACTCAAGCAAACATCTCAGGTACTGACTTGCTGCTTTCTAATATCTGTGTTTATTTCTGGATATACCTACATGGTTATTAGACATCCCACATAAAGGGTAACAAAGGCAGTAACTATAAATGACCATAACTTTACTGTAAATTACATTGCGATGGGCTCAATTCATATAGTTCTATCACGTGCACACGCATGTTAGCAACCGTAACCACGGCCCGCTGTAGGTATATGAATGCTGCACAAGGTTCCAGTCGTCCCTTTACACTTGCTCTTGGACTTGTCTTGACCTGCTCCAAGCTCAGCTTGTGGATAGATAACGTTTGGAGAATATTTCTACAGAAAGCGGATTTTACTAGAAAGCGACAACAACTACTGCATCTTTGGATCTTTTGTACTCATGTTTCATCATAACAGCAAAGCTTGAAGATGGCTCGTCGTGGACCCCGACTCGTCGACAGTCACCTGGTACAAAATTTCAAAAATTTCTTCAATTATTTTAAGAGTCACTAGATGACTATAATAATTTAACAAGTTCCAGTGTGAATATCAAGTTTTAATGTCATCAAAATAAGTGTATTCCAAGACTTTTCCCGGTAAATTGCTTGTATGCTTTAAATTTTCCAGGAGAGGTGTAGAATTTATTACCGACTGGTGTATGAATGTGAAAAAGGTGTTACTTTGATTTAAAGCCTTCAAATTTGACACTTTTTTCAAATGAAATGGTTAAAATTAGCTTAACATTAGTAAAAAAGCCCCCCTACCCCAAATATACATATATATGTGTATATCGGTTTCTATGGTAACAGCAACGGTAGAACATATGTAAACATACCAGATCCCCTGTAGGTCCTAACATCATTTTCTTCTCTGGATCAAAGGCTTCACTTAAATAAACTATAACTATAACTTTTGTAAGCTACATAATGCCATTAGTTAGTTATAAATCAGGGGTCGGCAACCCTAGGCACGTGCCACCGTTGGCACGCGAAGGGTTAACTGATAGCACGCACGACCATAGCTGGACTGGCCATCGGGCATAAGGGCATTTGCTCGGTGGCCCGATTATTATCATTATTATTATTTTTTTGGTGGTGGACTGACCAGAAGCTGATCGGTGTGTAAAAATAACTCAGTTGTTTGGTGGTGGCTATGGCGGAGCTTCCACAGATTCAGTAAAATTAACAAGTGGTGGAGGCCAGCAGGTGGATGAGGGAAGGGGAGGCAGGAGTCGGAGAGACCCGAGGCAGCCGCCGGTCGGAGCGTCAGGTGAACTGAACTTCAGGTAAGAAGTTAATGACCTGCAGTTTATCTGGGTCAGATATAAACCAAGTTTAGGTGGAGTTTATTTTCGTTGTGCTGACTTTTTACAGTCAGTTACAATAACTCGTACTGCGTACTAGCTAGCATGACGGAATTTATATACTGCTGGGCGGGTGCTATGATTTTATTGATAGTGAACTTTATTTTATTCATAAGGTTAGTTAGTAGAGTTGCCAACCCTCCGGTACAAACGGAATCGTCCTGCATTCAGAGAAATTATTACCCGTTTCGGGTTGAGCTGAGAAGGAACACAGTTTGTCCCGTACTTCAGCCAGGATGGAAAAGACACAAAGCTTGAGTTATTGTGTCTTTGCTGCACAGCTGCATCTTCTTCTCCTCTCATTCTCTCCCCTCTCTCTCCTGTTGCTACTTCAATCGTGAAACTGATCAATGATCAATGATCAGCTTTTCTCTCTTGTTTGTTTATCGCTCACTTTGCGCCAGAAAGAGGAAACTGCCGGATGTCGCACTAAACAACAGCAGCACGTTTAAGCTTGGTCAGCTGTTGTTAGAATGTATTTAATATTAATTTCTAGTATCAGCTGATGTTTGCTGGAGCCACAGCTGTAAAAACTGCTGGTCATGATATCGGTTTGTATATCTGGTGAGAGGGAAACATGAAGATGAAACCAGGAGATGTCCTTACTAAATCATCAGAGCTGAACAGGTGATGGAGAAAACAGGTTACCTTTTAGGTGACATGAATGAGTTGAAGGGAAGTTATGAACTGTTTCTGAGAGACAAATAACACCAGGATCCTTTTCTACGTAGCTGACAGCTGGTAACTGTGCAGGTCTAGCAAAGTTTTGCCAGGGGCCAGGTAGGGCATGAACAGGGAAAGGGGGCACAAGAAATACTTTCTTATTCTCATTTAAATGTCTGGCTGTTATTAAATAATTATCTAAAGCTTACAACCAAAGTTTTCATCTGACGTAAAATGAATAGAAATCATACATTTACCAACAAGACAGTGTACATCACTGTCACAACAGCGTTTGTTTTCATTCAAAGGCTTTATGGCTTTAATATCTGGGGGGCGGTCTTTAGTCAAATTGCATCCATAGACTCGAGACACAATGCATTTTTGGGACTTTCAGGTGTATGGACCAATGTTTTATTTTCTGATCAAACCAGAAATCTTTAATGAGCAGCTAGATTTGTCTGGCATTAACTGGCTGAGTTAATGCCAGTTAATGCGACATCGAAGAGCTGGAATCTACAGCTGTGCATGTTCATGGAGCTTGCATTTTCACCTGCTGGACATCACTACCTGACAAGTTTAACTGTCTTCAGACATTGCAGAGGCCTTATTGACAGTATTTGGCTCTACATATCTGTGTGAGCAGATTTTCTCACATGAGTGTCCTCAGGTAGCTGTCTGAATGTTGACACTCGGAGACCTGTGTCTCTGAGTGGGAGACCAGAGATCACATTAACATGTGTGTCTCTGTATTAACAACATACCATATTGGCCCAGTTTATTTTTCTTATCATTGTTGTGAGGAGACCATAAATAGCATTTGTATTTTCTGTTGTACAGTTCATTTGCGTTATGGAGTTCTTGTTTGAATAAAAGTGTCTTTTTTTTGTTTCAAAATAGCTGATAACTATTCGCTGATAGCTGCCAACATTTGGCAAACAATATAATTCTATAAAGTGGTTCTATATATGTGTAACTGTTAATATAGAGCGTTATTAAATTTATTGCTAATGCAATCATATGGCACACTGACTTCTGAGGAAATTTAAATGGCACTCCGCCATCAAAAAGGTTGCTACCCTGTTATAAATTATAAGTAGTTTATAAATTTACTGTAGAATATTTATATAATAAGGTATTCATGCCCAGTTCTTTACAAATCAATACCTATTATCCATTACCTACTCGAACGCAGTGTTTGCATAAAGGTTAAAAAGAACAAA
>NW_020329018.1:0-10902 GCF_001858045.2 Oreochromis niloticus | reverse complement strand
ACGTCCAAGTTTCTATCAAGTCTCATAAATCCATCGGCAACTATTACCTAACTAGTCTTTTGAGTCTCCACATTCATAGCTATTGACATTTTGTCTTAGCATTTGAATGAAAATATCCTGGTAGGGTAGCTAAAAGTCAAAACAACAGTAATAAGAACGCATTTCGGACTTCTCTGAATAAGTGAAAAAACACTTACCTTCAGACTGATTAGCTGGTTCCGATCCAACTTAATGTGTCCCATGTCAGTCCGTTTTAGGGAAAAAGTGTTAAGTGGTTTCATTTAATTTGGGATACTCCGCATGGACGAGCAATTTGGAGTCTGCAGAGTTATCACGAATAGCATACGATCTTCAGATATAATCCAATCAACCTTGCATTTAACCCGATGGAACATCCAGTTACCCTGACTACTCTAAGTTGCACATGTTAACGGTCTCATCATCACTCTGTGCTGCAGCGAACTGGATCTGTGGCACAGAATAGTGATGGTCATGTTGTTCTCCTGCTTTGCAGCTTGTTTGAGTGTGAATTGCGGCTTAAACGTGCAAAACTAAGAGAAGCAGATCATATTTTTCTTGTTGTTATTTAATGGTGGTTGGCAACCAGCGAAAGGAATTAACCACTCGAGCAATATTTTCTATCCTCATTGTTGTTTTGAAAGTGAATACCCGACGTGTGCGTCATACGTCACGTTGTACGTCAGGTGAGTGTGGTGTCGGCTATCGCACCTGTCGCATTAAAAAGCTTTAAAAACGTAACAATTGCTTTAAAAACACAACCCAACGCGCTAAACTGTGATAATGTGCAGAGCATATTATTAGGTTAGTTCACTGTAGTTAGGCAGAGGTGTCTTAAAAAGAACCACCTTATACAAACAAATGAAGGTCCAGAAAGAATAAGAAGAGAAAAAGGAACACCCTGCTAAATTAAGTCATTTTAAACATTACTATAAAAATAAGTTATACTTCAATTATATTTCCCAAGTATACTTACCTAGTACGTATACTAATAATGCTTCTTGGGACTATATTGGCCCCCGTTTTAGTACATAACAGTATTCTTGAAATTAACTTTTAGATGTACTTTTTGTTCACCATAATTGTACTAGCATAATGTCATAATGTCTACAAGAGTATAATTAAATATACGCGACTCTATCACAATACTAACCTTACAAGTATACTATTAATTAATAGTATTACTGATGTTTCACATTGTTTGACTTAACAAATACATTTATTAATATATGAGGTTCCATTCAGTTCAAGGAATTCAATTTTAGTGTGGCTGCAACTTACTCCTTAAGTTAAAAATTATGCTGTAGTTTATATGTTATACTACTTTCACAGTGAATCACATTTTATGGTAATACACTCTGAATGAGGATTTAAGTAATTACTCTTAGATCTACAGTAGAAAACAACAGAAATCCGGATGGTGTAATAGTATAATCTCAGTAACATCACCAGTTGTTACATTTGCTGTATTTTACAGCTGTTTCCATGAGTACGGTGAGTTACCGTCAAAATAATGTAATCTCATGGAATTTTCCCACAATTACATGCAAATTACAGTACTAAACTGCTAACATCCTTTAGAGTTTTTTACTGTTGATTTTGCAGTACTAAGCTATGGAAATTACTGCAAAGGCTAACAGTGTTGTTTTTACACCTTTTAATGTTAAAGTTGACCTTTGACCTTTTCAGTGTTGGAAAGCACTTTCTTACACTGAGGTCTGCTTATTGTAAATATCTTGTACTTGTTTGTACACCTTTAATGTTAAAGTTGACCTTTGACCTTTTCAGTGTCGGAAATTAGAGATGGACCGATCCGATATTACGTATCGGTATCGGTCCGATACTGACCTGAATTAGTGGATCGGATATCGGCGAAAAATAAAAAATGTAATCCGATCCATCAAATATCAAAAAAGCATCTCACAAAACTTGCAACACGCGTAACTCGGCTCATAACCGTAGCACGTTGCAGCAGTATGCGTCATGTGATACAGCGCCTGTGTGTATTTGTAGCCTCGCTACCAAACCAGCATTTCATCTCCGAGGAAGTTATCCCAGAGAGAAGTAAAGCAAGTGTTTAAGTTCATCTCTGAATGTTTGTAAAGCATTCCAGCGTTAAGTTTAACAACCGATATATAGGCGACTGCCTCTTCTCTCTCCTCTGCTGCTGCTACTTCAATCGTGAAACTTATTCTCATTTAAAATATGTAGCTTTTAATAAATAATTATCTGAATCTTACACCCAAAGTTTTAATCTGGGTGCACTGGACCTATAAAGACAGGTGGTCGGGTTTTTGTGCTGGACCACACACGCTGGACACGACGCATGAAAGAGGCAATAGATGATTGCTGCAAAAGTACCATGGGAGAAGGACATCCTGAAGCTTGTGGATCAGATTATGCAGACATGGTCCATCGTTCTGCTGCAGATCCCAACAGCCTGCTGCATCCCACATCCAAGGTGCACATATCCGTTATGTGAAGCACTTGGCTAAGCTTCTCAACACCAATTCATCTTTGACACAAGCCCAGAAAACTTCTGGAGACTCAGCAGCTGTGGCACTCATTAACGGAAGGCAGTGAAACAACTAGTGTCCGTAGTCACATAGAGCTGCCGTCTTTAACCCGCCTCTCCTGCCCTGTCTGCACCACTGACTCAATAGAGAAGATTGTGGAGGGCATCTTAGAAGCAACAGCAGCAGCAGCAGCCTGAGGAAAGAAGGCAGACAAAGACTTGTCTTGCCTGTGGACAGCCCAAGTCTCAATATGAGACACACGGATCCACGTCCACTATTTTTACCAGAGAGGGCCTGTGCTCTATTTCTATTGTTCCACAAGGTGCATCAACTTATGCTGCTGAGGGAATCAGTAACCCAAATGCCTTTGAGGAATTTGCCCAGACAGAATTTTTCCAAGGGATCTGGATGCTACCAGGAAGAGGTCAGAGGAAAGGATGGAGAAAAGAGGAAAAGGCCAGAAACCCAACAACAGGCCGCCTCTGAGGTTCTGCCACATGGACCTGAAACAGGTTTATAACAGTTTATAGTTTTGTTCTAGTTCGTAATGTTTATTTTGTTTATATAATAAAACTGATTGTAAATATAAAATGTAAATAAATTGTGTTCTGTAAAAGCACAGCTCTCTTCTTTATAACTCTTAGAGTTCACCTGTATGTTTATATATCTGTGTAGCTTACCATCAGGTAATCAGTTTGAAAAGTTGTGAGTGCTGCCCTGAAGCTTACATATTATTCTAAATCATTTCATGTAATGATAACAAGCCATCCTTTCTCTAGTGGCGTCTCACAGCTTTTGTCTTTATAATCTTCTGGTTGATTTATATCATTAGAAACATGACTGATGTCTTTTATCTGTGTGACTGTACAGCCTGTTTCAGACATGACAACCAGACAGTGTCTGAAGTTATCTTTAATACATGCAACAGCTGGAGATAGTCCAGACACTTTTCACTTCTGGTGATATATTTTGGTTTAGGTATTGTTGCTTGCTGGCTTGAAGCTTATCTACAAAACGTTCATAAGGAAGATCATGTGGAAAAAACCACATGATTTATTGAGATACAGAAATAATGTAACTGTTAGGCACTTAGACTCCAATGACCCATCATAGCAGAAGGAATTCAGCAGTGGCAGGATTTTGCACAAGCCCACCCCAGAGTCAACTGCTGGTAGTGATGAAGATGGAGGCTGGGACAGGGTTCCAAGTGACACGGTGAGGAGGAGAAAGGAGAGAGGCGGGCTGCATGGCTGAGGATCTGAAACGCAGAATAGCAGAAGCAGAAGAGCAACAGATTTAAAGCATGCAGAGTGGAGGCTGAGTTGCTTGGAGAAGGCAGGCAAGAGCATAACTGGAAGAAAGTAATGAAGCCAGTACTGAGTTTGCTGGAAATGAATGTGCTTTCAACACCATCAGGCCGACCCTCCTGGGTGATAAGTTAACGCGATGCAGGTGGATGCTTCTCTGGTGTCCTGGATTGTTGATTACCTGACAGGAGACCCACATATGTACGTCTCCCACAGTGTGTGTCTGACAAGGTAATCAGCAAACACGGGCACCACAGGGGACTGTCCTCTCCCCCTTCTCTTCACCCTCTACACCACAGACTTCAGCCACTGCACAGAGACCTGCCATCTTCAGAAGTTTTCTGATGACTCTGCGGTGGTTGGATGCATCAACAGGATGATGAGACAGAGTACCGGGCTGTGGTCGACTCCTTTGTCACGTGGTGTGAGCAGAATCATCTGCAGCTCAACGTGGCAAAGACTAAGAATTGATAGTGGACTTCAGGAAGACAGGAAACACTTGACCCCTGTTTCAATCCAGGGGTCAGTGTTGACATTGTGGAGGACTATAAATACCTTGGAGTACACATTGACAATAAACTGGACTGGGCTAAAACACCACAGCACTTTACAGAAAGGGCCAGAGTCGTCTCTATTTTTTGAGGCGACTGAGGTCCTTCAACATCTGCCAGAAAATGCTCAGGATTTTCTGCGAGTCTGTTGTGGCCAGTGCGATCCTCTATGCCGTTGCATGCTGGGGGAGCAGGCTGAGGGTCGCAGATGCCAACAGACTCGATAAACTGATTCGTAAGGCCAGTAATGTTGTGGGGATGGAGCTGGACTCCCTCAAGGTGGTGTCGGAGAGGCGGATGTTGTCCAAGATAAGACAATGTTGGATAACACTCCCACCCACTCCATGACATGCTGGTCAGTCACAGGAGCACGTTGAGTGAGAGACTGAGATTACCGAAAAGCACCACTGAACGGCACAGGAAATCATTCCTGCCTGTGGCCATCTCCCTGTACAACTCATCCACTAACACACTGTTACTGCAACAGCTACACCCTTTGCACATGTTCTTTTTCAGTATTTATTAATAGTGATTTTTGTATAGTGACTTTATGATATATATTACCTGATATATTGTGCTATTCTTAGTTAGTGTATTGTCTGTCTTTGTAATGTTGTTTATAATGGAGCACTGTGACGAAAAATAATTTCCCCTAGGGATCATAAGTATCTGATTCTGATTCTGATAGATATAAACTAGCAGCCACCAGGAAGCAGACAATGACTTATTACAGATCTTCCTTATTGAAATTATGCATAAGCTTAATTTCTATGCCATCAGATGTATCTGATTATAGTTTTAACTTAACCTTTGTATTAAAAGTTGGATGTCTGCATAACTGAAGAGTATGTCTGGTCTGTATCATCTCAAACTGTATCGTCACAGTTTTGAGATGATACAGTTTATTCTGAGTTATATACTTTGTGACAGTTGTTGTGGACGTTTCCATTAAATAAGCCTACAGACAACGGTAGGATGTAGCTAACATCCTTTCATCAAAACAGCAAAACCTACTTGGTGAGAGCAGCCATCGTGGGTTAAACCCAGGCGAGTCTCTGCTGAACCCAACACAGCCTTGGGTTAAACACCTTCTACAGAACCAAAGGCAGTACACCGCTGTTTTCACACCTTTGGTCTTCCCCAGAGAAAGTTACACTCCTTGCTTCCTCTACAGTGGAGAAGACAAAGATTAACTCTTCCTGTGTGAACGCCTGCTTCCAACTTCCTGAGATACCTTATGTTAGCGGAATGAATGTGTGAGACATTGAGGCATGCTAAATCCCGTGGCACCAAAGCATTGTACAATAAAATAATGTGAATATACATAAATATAAATAAAAGATATTCCTTTACACAGTATAGGTACATAATACTCCACAGGCCGTAACACTGTAATATAAATAAAATGATAAATGATCATTTTAAATGATAAATGATAATCATAATAAGAAAAGCAAGTGAAAATAATGTTATCCACATGAACTAAATTAAAAATGATGTTTTCTTTGATAATGTAACACAGCCTTTGTCCCAACCAGGACTGGAACCTGCGCTCAGAGGTGCGATTTGATTGGCTGATTCTCCGTACACCCATACGCCATGGGCCAAAGTACAAAACTATCAAGAACCCCCTCTTGCACTGGTTGCATAAATTTCAGGTGGCATTTTTAAACATGCCATGACATAACACACAGCTGCTATAATCACAAAGGGGGGTCAAATGTCAATTATCGTTATAGGTTCTTGCTATATGTTATGTCTTAGGGCCTAAGTTCCTTACGAAACAAGACCTCAAGCAATCCTAAGGCTAATTAGCACGGCTAGCATTTTAAAAAATTTGTTAAATGTCTGTGCTAGCATATAGCTGTATTACAGCATGGTAAGTAGCGAGAACGCTAATTTTGTTACCTTTTGAAAGAAATGTGAAGACGTAATATTAGCTATGCTATGTTATTACTCAAGCAACATCTCAGGTACTGATTGCTGCTTTTATCTGTGTTTATTTCTGGATATACTAATGGTATTAGACATCCAATAAAGGGTAACAAAGGCAGTAACTATAAATGACCATAACTTTACTGTAAATTACATTGCGATGGGCTCAATTCATATAGTTCTATCACGTGCACACGCATGTAGCAACCGTAACCACGGCCCGCTGTAGGTATATGAATGCTGCACAAGGTTCCAGTCGTCCCTTTACCTGCTCTTGGACTTGTCTTGACCTGCTCCAAGCTCAGCTTGTGGATAGATAACGTTTGGAGATATTCTACAGAAAGCGGATTTTACTGAAAGCGACAACAACTACTGCATCTTTGGATCTTTTGTACTCATGTTTCATCATAACAGCAAGCTTGAAGATGGCTCGTCGTGGACCCCGACTCGTCGACAGTCACCTGGTACAAAATTTCAAAATTTCTTCAATTATTTTAAGAGTCACTAGATGACTATAATAATTTAACAAGTTCCAGTGTGAATATCAAGTTTTAATGTCATCAAAATAAGTGTATTCCAAGACTTTTCCCGGTAAATTGCTTGTATGCTTTAAATTTTCCAGGAGAGGTGTAGAATTTATTACCGACTGGTGTATGAATGTGAAAAAGGTGTTACTTTGATTTAAAGCCTTCAAATTTGACACTTTTTTCAAATGAAATGGTTAAAATTAGCTTAACATTAGTAAAAAGCCCCCCTACCCCAAATATACATATATATGTGTATATCGGTTTCTATGGTAACAGCAACGGTAGAACATATGTAAACATACCAGATCCCCTGTAGGTCCTAACATCATTTTCTTCTCTGGATCAAAGGCTTCACTTAAATAAACTATAACTATAACTTTTGTAAGCTACATAATGCCATTAGTTAGTTATAAATCAGGGGTCGGCAACCCTAGGCACGTGCCACCGTTGGCACGCGAAGGGTTAACTGATAGCACGCACGACCATAGCTGGACTGGCCATCGGGCATAAGGGCATTTGCTCGGTGGCCCGATTATTATCATTATTATTTTTTTGGTGGTGGACTGACCAGAAGCTGATCGGTGTGTAAAATAACTCAGTTGTTTGGTGGTGGCTATGGCGGAGCTTCCACAGATTCAGTAAAATTAACAAGTGGTGGAGGCCAGCAGGTGGATGAGGGAAGGGGAGGCAGGAGTCGGAGAGACCCGAGGCAGCCGCCGGTCGGAGCGTCAGGTGAACTGAACTTCAGGTAAGAAGTTAATGACCTGCAGTTTATCTGGGTCAGATATAAACCAGTTTAGGTGGAGTTTATTTTCGTTGTGTGACTTTTTACAGTCAGTTACATAATCGTACTGCGTACTAGCTAGCATAGGAATTTATTACTGCTGGGCGGTGCTATGATTTTATTGATAGTGACTTATTTTATTCATAAGGTTAGTTAGTAGAGTTGCCAACCCTCCGGTACAAACGGAATCGTCCTGCATTCAGAGAATTATTACCCGTTTCGGTTGAGCTGAGAAGGAACACAGTTTGTCCCGTACTTCAGCCAGGATGGAAAAAGACACAAAGCTGAGTTATTGTGTCTTTGCTGCACAGCTGCATCTTCTTCTCCTCTCATTCTCTCCCCTCTCTCTCCTGTTGCTACTTCAATCGTGAAACTGATCAATGATCAATGATCAGCTTTTCTCTCTTGTTTGTTTATCGCTCACTTTGCGCCAGAAAGAGGAAACTGCCGGATGTCGCACTAAACAACAGCAGCACGTTTAAGCTTGGTCAGCTGTTGTTAGAATGTATTTAATATTAATTTCTAGTATCAGCTGATGTTTGCTGGAGCCACAGCTGTAAAAACTGCTGGTCATGATATCGGTTTGTATATCTGGTGAGAGGGAAACATGAAGATGAAACCAGGAGATGTCCTTACTAAATCATCAGAGCTGAACAGGTGATGGAGAAACAGGTTTACCTTTTAGGTGACATGAATGAGTTGAAGGGAAGTTATGAACTGTTTCTGAGAGACAAATAACACCAGGATCCTTTTCTACGTAGCTGACAGCTGGTAACTGTGCAGGTCTAGCAAAGTTTTGCCAGGGGCCAGGTAGGGCATGAACAGGGAAAGGGGGCACAAAGAAATACTTTCTTATTCTCATTTAAAATGTCTGGCTGTTATTAAATAATTATCTAAAGCTTACAACCAAAGTTTTCATCTGACGTAAAATGAATAGAAATCATACATTTACCAACAAGACAGTGTACATCACTGTCACAACAGCGTTTGTTTTCATTCAAAGGCTTTATGGCTTTAATATCTGGGGGCCGGTCTTTAGTCAAATTGCATCCATAGACTCGAGACACAATGCATTTTTGGGACTTTCAGGTGTATGGACCAATGTTTTATTTTCTGATCAAACCAGAAATCTTTAATGAGCAGCTAGATTTGTCTGGCATTAACTGGCTGAGTTAATGCCAGTTAATGCGACATCGAAGCAGCTGGAATCTACAGCTGTGCATGTTCATGGAGCTTGCATTTTCACCTGCTGGACATCACTACCTGACAAGTTTAACTGTCTTCAGAACATTGCAGAGGCCTTATTGACAGTATTTGGCTCTACATATCTGTGTGAGCAGATTTTCTCTCACATGAGTGTCCTCAGGTAGCTGTCTGAATGTTGGACACTCGGAGACCTGTGTCTCTGAGTGGAGACCAGAGATCACATTAACATGTGTGTCTCTGTATTAACAAACATACCATATTGGCCCAGTTTATTTTTCTTATCATTGTTGTGAGGAGACCATAAATAGCATTTGTATTTTCTGTTGTACAGTTCATTTGCCGTTATGGAGTTCTTGTTATGAATAAAAAGTGTCTTTTTTTTGTTTCAAAATAGCTGATAACTATTCGCTGATAGCTGCCAACATTTGCAAACAAATATAATTCTATAAAGTGGTTCTATATAATGTGTAACTGTTAATATAGAGCGTTATTAAATTTATTGCTAATGCAATCATATGGCACACTGACTTCTGAGGAAATTTTAAATGGCACTCGCCATCAAAAAGGTTGCCTACCCCTGTTATAAATTATAAGTAGTTATAAATTTACTGTAGAATATTTATATAATAAGGTATTCATGCCAGTTCTTTACAAATCAATACCTATTATCCATTACCTACTCGAACGCAGTGTTTGCATAAAGGTTTAAAAAGAACAAATAAACAAAATGGACGTATACAAATACAATACTGTTACCTTAACAGGGTAGTGTGCACAGAGTGAGCTGCCTTGGCAGAGATTTGGTGTCTCTTTTTTAAAAATGGATGCTTCACTTAATGATTGTGGACATAGTTGACATCTTGTTTTCTTCTCACATGAACAAGTAAAGTGTCATTCAGTCTGATATAAATGTAGCCTGTAGCTTTAGCACTGGGTGTTTACTACATTCCTAATGTTATTTTAAACTTGTTTCCTTACAGGCTGTCTTGACTACATTGTTGAACGTCCCGAGAACGAGGCCTTTCTGAAGTCATGAGGATCCTTGATGACACTCTCCTGAGCGCCATCTCTTCTGATGAAGCATGGGACACTGAAACCGAGCGCGTCAATAAAGGTGAGTACATCGCCCTCTCCCCCTCTTCTCATGAAGAACTGGATGCTGATGTGTGTCAGTGAAGTGGAAGGTGAGTACCCCCCACCTCCCTTTCTTGCACTGAGGTCTGCTTATTGTAAATATCTTGTTTCTTGTTTTTACACCTTTAAAGTTGACCTTTAACCTTTCAGTGTTGGAAAGACACTTTCTTGCACTGAGATCTGCCATTGTAAATATCTGTACTTGTTGTGCACCTTTTAATTTTAAAGATTAACAAGATGGCGGCGCGCACGGGTGCAGCGGCTTTAGCTCCAGTTTGGTGCTCGTTTTTACTTTTACTGTCTATTTTTAAATGTTGCACGCCGTCATCTCTTACAGTCGCCAGAACCTAATTGACCTAGGTTTCAAATATAGTTTGTCTGTTTCTGGCGAATATCAGCGAAACACACAACATCCTGAGGAGATAGCGAGACCGCCAGGGTCACCGTGGATGGTCTGCCGCCCAGCAAGCGTAGGAGGCGACGAGGGAGAGAAAGCAGAAGAGGGGATGCCGGTCGGGCTCAGATGCTAGGCTACGCAAACAACCACACCGGCCAGCACTTCCGAGCCTTTTCGTATCGAACGCCAGATCCATCACCACAAATTGGACGAATTGAGCTACAGATAGCCACCACGAGCTTTGCACGCAACTGCAGCATTATTCTTATTACGGAGTCGTGGCTTCACCGCTGATTCCGACGCTGCAGTCGAGTTAGCAGGCCGCACGCTACATCGGCCGACAGAAACAGCAACTCAGGTAAAAGCAGAGGAGGGGGCTATGTGTTACGTGCATACGAGTGGTGTGTAACAGCAGGATCATTCACACACACTGTTCTCCTGATTTGGAGGTTCTGGCAGTCTCGTGCAGACCTTTTACATCCCGAGGGAGTTACAGTAGTTATTGTGATAGCTGTTTATATACCGCC
>NW_020329017.1:0-18337 GCF_001858045.2 Oreochromis niloticus | reverse complement strand
TGGGTCCGAGTTTGCTGATGGGAAATCGAATGGCCTTTAACATGAGAAGGGAGGCGTGTGCGCCATATTCGGAGACATGTGCTGCACTTTTATCCCTAATAATACTGCCCCAGATGGCTCAGTAACCCGAGCTCTGGAGGGCTTGAAAACTTGTCTAAAACTATGCATGAACACTCAGTATCGAAAATCTGCTGGCGTCCTGGATGACATCTGTGTTTGGACAATGGAAAGGTGTGGCTATGTCAGTGATGTTTCTTTGACTTACTTTTGGGAATACTGGTCATTGCTAGTTGTTGTATCATTCCTGTGTCAGAGGATTGTTGGTAAAAGTAATGGCGAGGGTTGCTAACCCTGGCTGGGTTGAGGGCATCTACCAGATGAACTTAGAACCCCTAGAGTGGGGCAGGGAGTGATACAACATGAGGTATGGTGACATTCCTTGTTGAATGTCAAAAGAGGGAATGTTGGGATTTAGAGATTCTTTTATTGCTGCCATATACTCTGCCTTATGATAAATGCATTAATAACATGTTCTACAGTATTATTTATCAGTAATATTGTTTACAGGGTTCATATTGCATTGAATATGTTTGTCATCACATTCATTTATTCACAGGTTGAGTTTATTTTATACACAATGCATAACTGTGCTTGTTTAGAGTTGATGTTCTATCCAAGAGGGTTTTAAGCTTCACTGGTGAGAGTGTCCAGGTGATACATGTTGAGGGAAGATGAGAACATAGCAGGTTAATTGCATGCATGCTTACAATACACATAAATCTAGTAGCAGGCCTGAGCGAAGGCCCAAGTGTCTTCTGCTTCTTATTTGAGACCTGCGCCAATTCAGTCTACTTAGTGATTGAGGACGAGGGTCCATTATTAGCCCTTAGAGGCCCTGAAGCTTGAAGTTATTACCTTAAAAGGAAGGTGTTATCAAAAAGAGAAGTTATATGTCTGTTTATAGTTATAAGATGTACAAGATGTACCCTTGTCTGTAAGCAATGACTGGACATAATGTATTTTTGACCTGTATTGACGTGTATGTGGGGTGTGATCCTCTATGCTATAAAACCAGAACTCAGTGTATTTTGTCAGAGCAAATAAGCCATATGCTGACGGTTGTTCTCCGTTGTCAATAAACTCATCGTTTGATGCACTTTCTGGGCCTCCGTCGTTTGTTGTCTGGTCTACAGTTGATCGATCTCGCTTCAACACCTTTAAACTTGATCTTTAACCTTTTCAGTGTTGGAAAGACACTTTCTTGCACTGAGATCTGCTCATTGTAAATATCCTGTACTTGTTTTACACCTTTAAACGTGACCTTTAACCTTTCAGTGTTGGAAAGACACTTTCTTGCACTGAGATCTGCTCATTGTAAATATCTTGTACTTGTTTTTACACCTTTTAATGTTAAAGTTGACCTTTGACCTTTTCAGTGTTGGAAAGACACTTTCTTGCACTGAGGTCTGCTTATTGTAAATGTCCTGTACTTGTTTTTACACCTTTTAATGTTAAAGTTGACCTTTGACCTTTTCAGTGTTGGAAAGACACTTTCTTGCACTGAGATCTGCTCATTGTAAATATCTTGTACTTGTTTTTACACCTTTTAATGTTAAAGTTGACCTTTGACCTTTTCAGTGTTGGAAAGACACTTTCTTGCACTGAGATCTGCTCATTGTAAATATCTTGTACTTGTTTTTACACCTTTTAATGTTAAAGTTGACCTTTGACCTCTTCAGTGTTGGAAAGACACTTTCTTGCACTGAGATCTGCTCATTGTAAATATCCTGTACTTGTTTTTACACCTTTAAACTTGATCTTTAACCTTTTCAGTGTTGGAAAGACACTTTCTTGCACTGAGATCTGCTCATTGTAAATATCCTGTATACTTGTTTTTACACCTTTATTGGGACAATAAATGCAGATTTGCTGTGTGTGTGTGTGTGTGTGTGCGCAACATTGGCATTTGTTTACTCAGATCCAAGGCAGGCCAAACCTCTGTGTTACAACCTAGATACAAAAGACAGACATTCACAATATATGGGTACACAAGTCTGTTTTATTTCAAAGTGTTTCAAACTTTACAACGTTTGCAGACCCAGTGTCCATCATCCCTGCATTTGGCACAGGTGAATTTCTTACATGTTGCACAGGTAAATCTGCTGCGATTCCTGTTGCAGCTCTCTTGCACCTGGCACTGCGTTGTCTTTACAGTCCCTGGCACAGCTCCTGCAGCAGCCTGCCTCTGTGCTAAGATTTCCTTGTGCTGCATGAATCGGCAACGAAGTTGCTGAGCTAGAAGACGCAGAAACAATCTTCTTTGCCTGTCCACCCTGTACATGCCTTGTACAAAATGTAGGCATTCACTGCCGCCAGGTCCAGCATATTGTAGAAAACCGCTACTGACCACCTGCGTGTTGCTGATCTTACAGAATACATCCGTGCCATTTGGTCCAACACGTCTACACCACACTGTAAAAGCAGAGCGAGAGAGTCATGAGTATATGTTTTTTTCTATAGGCCTGTATAGCACACATCAGAAAACATTGTAGCACTGGTGTAAAATTGTACACACATTCACATACCTTCATGTGGTTGTAGTCTGTGATCGTGTTGGGTTTCCTCTTTCTGCCGTCACCGATCGTCACGTCTTGGTGCATGGAACTTAGAACACACACAGTCTTGTTTTTTTTAGGTGCATAAATTGTCAAGGACACACTGCCACTTCTAAGCACTGAAGTGGAGAATACCTCTCGCTTTGCAGTATCTTTTGCAAGTTGAGGAAGTTCACGCCGGACTTTATTCACCGTGCCCAGTAATGTTGTTTTGCGCTGCAGCAGTCTGTGCGACAGTGACAGTGAAGTAAAGAATTGTCCGTTGTGACATTTCTTCCATCATCCAAAAACGGCTCCATCAGTTTCATGACCACGTTCTCTGCCAGCCTCTCTCCTTCTGACGACTGGGGTCCTTTCCCAAGTAAGGAGATGCACTGCAGACATATTTGGTGTCCAAATCCGTGGCCATCCAGAACTTGATCCCAAATTTGTCTGGCTTGGTTGCAATATACTGGGTGAATGGACAACGAACTTGGTAGGGAACAGCTGTTCATCTATGGTCATGTGTTCCCCTGGAGTGAAACTCTTAGCACAGTTCTCGTTGAAGCGTGTCCAGATGTCGGAGATCGCTGCAAATTTGTCTGTTTTCACCCGTTCTGCCCGCGTGTCCCTGTCATCAAATCGAAGGTGTTGCATAATTGAAATGAATCTATCTCGGGGCATTGTCTCTTTGATTAGTAGCACCAGAAAACTTTCTGACCAGCAATCCACAATGGCACCAACAGGACACATGATTGCTCTTACAAACAGGATTGAAATGAATGCCATAAGTTCATGAACTTAAAGCATAAAGTCTAGTTATACACACAGACACATCTATATCATATATATATATATATATATATATATATGTGTATGTGTGTGTATGTATATATATATATACATATACACACACACACACACACACGTAGATAGATAGATATGTGTGTGTGTGTGTGTATACATACACCAATATTTTGAATACACGTGTCCATATTTATGTTTCCAGATTGTTTGTATAGTGCACTTTCTATACTGTGCTTTGTCCACTTTTTTGCAATGACAATGCAGATTTTCCACTTGTGGGACAAATAAATGCAGATTTGCTGTGTGTGTGTGTGTGTGTGTGTGTGTGTGTGTGTGTGTGTGTGTGTGTGTGTGTTTGTGCAACATTGGCATTTGTTTACTTAGATCCAAGGCAGGCCAAACCTCTGTGTTACAACCTACATACAAAAGACAGACATTCACAATATATGGGTACACAAGTCTGTTTTATTTCAAAGTCTTTCAAACTTTGAAACGAACCTTGGTAGGGAACAGCTGTTCCTACCAAGCATTTCTTGCAGCTGGCAACAACGGTCGTGCATTCAGTATAGTTGTGACTTCCGCAAAAAATGTGGTCTAAATCTCATGAGTAAGTTGAAGCATTTCTATCAGGCATTTCTGAAAGTTGTAACACAGAGGTTTGGCCTGCCTTGGATCTGAGCAACTCTGAGTGAGCAAATGCAAATGTGCCAGGCCTCAAGGACAATGGGTGGTTTGCACAACAAAAGCTGTAGGAGAAACAAGCTGACGACCTGTGAAAATCTCAGCAGGGGTGCTTAACACCTCGGGACTTGCACCAGAAAATAAAAAAGCCAGTAATTCTAGGGAGTAGTGGGTTTAGGGAAGTTACGCAAATTTGCGCAGGATAGTAAACCTAGTGTTAAACCTACAATGTGAAGTGCCTTGGCATTCATTTTGTTGGCACCATACAAATAAACTGAATTGTAATGAATATAATATCAAGCCCCACACTTCTGCCTTTATATACACTTTGTCCAAAATACTGGCTCACACCACCAAATCAATGCACAAAGCAGGGTCCACAAGGACATGGATGAGCGTGTGTGGTGTGAAGGAACTTGACTGACCTGCACTGAACCCTGATCTTGCTTTGTGGACTGAGTTCATTGATTTGTAGGGTGAGCCAATACATGTGACAATTAAAGTGTAAGTAGCTGCAATAATTTTTAACAAACGGGTAAAAGAAGGGAAAAAATCAACACTGTTGCACTCAAAAAACCTGTTGGACAGAGACAGCGTCTTGCAAGATGGCAAGAGAGCTTGTCTTCATTGTTGCTCATCTTGTGTAAATGTCCAGAAAGCATGGGCCATGGATCATCTGTGGAGACACAGGTAACAACACATTGGTCACTTAAATTATACAAGAAATTCACTAAAAATGGCAAAAACAGTTACCTGATTTGAAGTTCTCCACTCAAATTCAGTAAGCCACTGGAGGAAAGTTGTGACATGAGGGTTAATGTGAACAACCTTTCGCTTCACAGTGGTCCCAGTCCTTCTGCTTGTCCCAACCTTGGAGGTACATTTTGTTCCCTCTTCAGGGTTTATCCTTACAAAAAACCTTGCACACGCTGACTCCTGGTATTCCAGGTTCAATACATAGAATGAACCAAAGAAGACTGACATTGCATCAGCAAAGATGTTCTCTTTGTCCAGCTCAACAATTACACGCCCTCTGCACTCACCATCCAGCAGGTGGCGGTCATTGAACTTTGTCCTTAAATGTATAGGGGCAACATGTTGTCATTATGCAACATAAATAATTTCAATACTTCACTTCTTCACACTGTCTAGATAGTCATAAAGCAAATAGCTATGTACAGTTAATTATTAATGGCCTTATGTACATAAGTCCGTTTTAACATATTATAATTGTACATAATTGGGAATTATTCTGCCCATTAAACACACCTAACAAAGAGTCAGCCCAGTTAAATTACCGGAGATGAATCAACTGTATGGTGATTTTGGAGTTTATAGTTTGTTCTGCTGTTAAACTTTACAGTATTGACTTCAGTATTTTTGCTGTTGGTGTAGCTAGATTACTATGTTGATCAGTAATATGTAATGTGAAATTTGATATTGTTACTTTGCTGGATTCACTGAGACACATGTCCAACAACCTTGGTTTATAAAGGAAATTACAGAAATTTGAGCTAACAAAACAGAGACTGGATACCTGTGTCCACGAAAAGCTCCTGTGCCAAACAGAAATTTTAATATGGTCTAATCAGCTCTATTTCATAAATGACTTCTTACCAAGCATAATCAGCCTTGGGGTGCTTGGCAGGCTTTTAACATGCAAACTGAACAATATAAATTTGCGTGCACTGAAGCCACAAAATTTAGAAATACACAGTTGCAAAAAGTTCAGTGACCAATTACCTTTCCTGAATGACATATGCAATGCAAAAAATAAGAGTATTGTCAATAGGGACCAATTCCAGTTTTTACATGATCAAAATTATTCACAAAAGGCTTCAATAAACAGAAAATGTGTGCTGACAAGAGAGCAGTGCACAAAACGAAAAGATATTTGAGCTCGACGCTTTAATGGGTTTAACATGACTTAGTCAGCACTCCGCACCGTACAGGTAGTACAAGCACACCTGAAAACACTGACCAGCTAACAGCTTTAAGCATTTGGGCGCAACCTCGGTAGTTCACCGATTCACCTGTTGCAAACGTCCAAGTTTCTATCAAGTCTCATAAATCCATCGGCAACTATTACCTAACTAGTCTTTTGAGTCTCCACATTCATAGCTATTGACATTTTGTCTTAGCATTTGAATGAAAATATCCTGGTAGGGTAGCTTAAAAGTCAAAACAAACAGTAATAAGAACGCATTTCGGACTTCTCTCGAATAAGTGAAAAAAACACTTACCTTCAGACTGATTAGCTGGTTCCGATCCAACTTTAATGTGTCCCATGTCAGTCCGTTTTAGGGAAAAAGTGTTAAGTGGTTTCATTTAATTTTGGGATACTCCCGCATGGACGAGCAATTTGGAGTCTAGCAGAGTTATCACGAATAGCATACGATCTTCAGATATAATCCAATCAACCTTGCATTTAACCCGATTGAACATCCAGTTACCTCTGACTACTTCTAAGTTGCACATGTTAACGGTCTCATCATCACTCTGTGCTGCAGCGAACTGGATCTGTGGCACAGAATAGTTGATGGTCATGTTGTTCTCCTGCTTTGCAGCTTTGTTTGAGTGTGAATTGCGGCTTAAACGTGCAAAACTAAGAGAAGCAGATCAATATTTTCTTCTTGTTGTTATTTAATGGTGGTTGGCAACCAGCGAAAGGAGCATTAACCACTCGAGCAATATTTTCTATCCTCATTGTTGTTTTGAAAGTGAATACCCGACGTGTGCGTCATACGTCACGTTGTACGTCAGGTGAAGGTGTGGTGTCGGCTATCGCACCTGTCGCATTAAAAAGCTTTAAAAACGTAACAATTGCTTTAAAAACACAACCCAACGCGCTAAACTGTGATAATGTGCAGAGCATATTATTAGGTTAGTTCACTGTAGTTAGGCAGAGGTGTCTTAAAAAGAACCACCTTATACAAAACAAATGAAGGTCCAGAAAGAATAAGAAGAGAAAAAAGGAACACCCTGCTAAATTAAGTCATTTTAAACATTACTATAAAAAATAAGTATACTTCAATTATATTTCCCAAGTATACCTTACCTAGTACGTATACTAATAATGCTTCTTGGGACTATATTGGCCCCCGTTTTAGTACATAACAGTATTCTTGAAATTAACTTTTAGATGTACTTTTTGTTCACCATAATTGTACTAGCATAATGTCATAATGTCTACAAGAGTATAATTAAAATATACGCGACTCTATCACAATACTAACCTTACAAGTATACTATTAATTAATAGTATTACTGATGTTTCACATTGTTTGACTTAACAAATACATTTATTAATATATGAGGTTCCATTCAGTTCAAGGAATTCAATTTTAGTGTGGCTGCAACTTACTCCTTAAGTTAAAAATTATGCTGTAGTTTATATGTTATACTACTTTCACAGTGAATCACATTTTATGGTAATACACTCTGAATGAGGATTTAAGTAATTACTCTTAGATCTACAGTAGAAAACAACAGAAATCCGGATGGTGTAATAGTATAATCTCAGTAACATCACCAGTTGTTACATTTGCTGTATTTTACAGCTGTTTCCATGAGTACGGTGAGTTACCGTCAAAATAATGTAATCTCATGGAATTTTCCCACAATTACATGCAAATTACAGTACTAAACTGCTAACATCCTTTAGAGTTTTTTACTGTTGATTTTGCAGTACTAAGCTATGGAAATTACTGCAAAGGCTAACAGTGTTGTTTTTACACCTTTTAATGTTAAAGTTGACCTTTGACCTTTTCAGTGTTGGAAAGACACTTTCTTACACTGAGGTCTGCTTATTGTAAATATCTTGTACTTGTTTGTACACCTTTTAATGTTAAAGTTGACCTTTGACCTTTTCAGTGTCGGAAATTAGAGATGGACCGATCCGATATTACGTATCGGTATCGGTCCGATACTGACCTGAATTAGTGGATCGGATATCGGCGAAAATAAAAAATGTAATCCGATCCATCAAATATCAAAAAAGCATCTCACAAAACTTGCAACACGGCGTAACTCGGCTCATAACCGTAGCACGTTGCAGCAGTATGCGTCATGTGATACAGCGCCTGTGTGTATTTGTAGCCTCGCTACCAAACCAGCATTTCATCTCCGAGGAAGTTATCCCAGAGAGAAGTAAAGCAAGTGTTTAAGTTCATCTCTGAATGTTTGTAAAGCATTCCAGCGTTAAGTTTAACAACCGATATATAGCGCGACTGCCTCTTCTCTCTCCCTCTGCTGCTGCTACTTCAATCGTGAAACTTATTCTCATTTAAAATATGTAGCTTTTAATAAATAATTATCTGAATCTTACACCCAAAGTTTTAATCTGGGTGCACTGGACCTATAAAGACAGGTGGTCGGGTTTTTGTGCTGGACCACACACGCTGGACACGACGCATGAAAGAGGCAATAGATGATCTGCTGCAAAAGTACCATGGGAAGAAGGACATCCTGAAGCTTGTGGATCAAGATTATGCAGACATGGTCCATCGTTCTGCTGCAGATCCCAACAGCCTGCTGCATCCCACATCCAAGGTGCACATATCCCGTTATGTGAAGCACTTGGCTAAGCTTCTCAACACCAATTCATCTTTGAACACAAGCCCAGAAAAACTTCTGGAGACTCAGCAGCTGTGGCACTCATTAACGGAAGGCAGTGAAACAACTAGTGTTCCCGTAGTCACCATAGAGCCTGCCGTCTTTAACCCGCCTCCTCCTGCCCTGTCTGCACCACTGACTCAATAGAGAAGATTGTGGAGGGCATCTTAGAAAAGCAACAGCAGCAGCAGCAGCCTGAGGGAAAAAGAAGGCAGACAAAGACTTGTCTTGCCTGTGGACAGCCCAAGTCTCAATATGAGACACACGGATCCACCGTCCACTATTTTTACCAGAGAGGGCCTGTGCTCTATTTCTATTGTTCCAACAAGGTGCATCAAACTTATGCTGCTGAGGGAATCAGTAACCCGAAAATGCCCTTTGAGGAATTTGCCCAGACAGAATTTTTCCAAAGGGATCTGGATGCTACCAGGAAGAGGTCAGAGGAAAGGATGGAGAAAAAGAGGAAAAGGCCAGAAACCCAACAAACAGGCCGCCTCTGCAGGTTCTGCCACATGGACCTGAAACAGGTTTATAACAGTTTATAGTTTTGTTCTAGTTTCGTAATGTTTATTTTGTTTATATAAATAAAAACTGATTGTAAATATAAAATGTAAATAAATTGTGTTCTGTAAAAGCACAGCTCTCTTCTTTATAACCTCTTAGAGTTCACCTGTATGTTTATATATCTGTGTAAGCTTACCATCAGGTAATCAGTTTGAAAAAGTTGTGAGTGCTGCCCTGAAAGCTTACATATTAATTCTAAATCATTTCATGTAATGATAACAAGCCATCCTTTCTCTAGTGGCGTCTCACAGCTTTTGTCTTTATAATCTTTCTGGTTGATTTATATCATTAGAAACATGACTGATGTCTTTTATCTGTGTGACTGTACAGCCTGTTTCAGACATGACAACCAGACAGTGTCTGAAGTTATCTTTAATACATGCAACACAGCTGGAGATAGTCCAGACACTTTCTCACTTCTGGTGATAATATTTTTGGTTTAGGTATTGTTGCTTGCTGGCTTGAAGCTTATCTACAAAAACAGTTCAATAAGGAAAGATCATGTGGAAAAAACCAACATGATTTATTGAGATACAGAAATAAATGTAACTGTTAGGCACTTAGACTCCAATGACCCATCATAGCAGAAGGAATCTCAGCAGTGGCAGGATTTTGCACAAGCCCCACCCCAGAGTCAACATGCTGGTAGTGATGAAGATGGAGGCTGGGACAGGGTTCCAAGTGACCACGGTGAGGAGGAGAAAGGAGAGGAGGCGGGCTGCATGGCTGAGGATCTGAAACGCAGAATAGCAGAAGCAGAAGAGCAACAGATTTAAAGCATGCAGAGTGGAGGCTGAGTTGCTTGGAGAAGGCAGGCAAGAGCATAACTGGAAGAAAGTAATGAAGCCAGTACTGAGTTTGTGCTGGAAAATGAATGTGCTTTCAACACCATCAGGCCGACCCTCCTGGGTGATAAGTTAACAGCGATGCAGGTGGATGCTTCTCTGGTGTCCTGGATTGTTGATTACCTGACAGGAAGACCACAATATGTACGTCTCCCACAGTGTGTGTCTGACAAGGTAATCAGCAACACACGGGCACCACAGGGGACTGTCCTCTCCCCCTTCCTCTTCACCCTCTACACCACAGACTTCAGCCACTGCACAGAGACCTGCCATCTTCAGAAGTTTTCTGATGACTCTGCGGTGGTTGGATGCATCAACAGGGATGATGAGACAGAGTACCGGGCTGTGGTCGACTCCTTTGTCACGTGGTGTGAGCAGAATCATCTGCAGCTCAACGTGGCAAAGACTAAGGAATTGATAGTGGACTTCAGGAAGACCAGGAAACACTTGACCCCTGTTTCAATCCAAGGGGTCAGTGTTGACATTGTGGAGGACTATAAATACCTTGGAGTACACATTGACAATAAACTGGACTGGGCTAAAAACACCACAGCACTTTACAGAAAGGGCCAGAGTCGTCTCTATTTTTTGAGGCGACTGAGGTCCTTCAACATCTGCCAGAAAATGCTCAGGATTTTCTGCGAGTCTGTTGTGGCCAGTGCGATCCTCTATGCCGTTGCATGCTGGGGGAGCAGGCTGAGGGTCGCAGATGCCAACAGACTCGATAAACTGATTCGTAAGGCCAGTAATGTTGTGGGGATGGAGCTGGACTCCCTCAAGGTGGTGTCGGAGAGGCGGATGTTGTCCAAGATAAAGACAATGTTGGATAACACCTCCCACCCACTCCATGACATGCTGGTCAGTCACAGGAGCACGTTGAGTGAGAGACTGAGATTACCGAAAAGCACCACTGAACGGCACAGGAAATCATTCCTGCCTGTGGCCATCTCCCTGTACAACTCATCCACTTAACACACTGTTTACTGCAACAGCTACACCCTTCTTGCACATGTTCTTTTTCAGCTATTTATTAATAGTGACTTTTATGTATAGTGACTTTTATGTATATATATATACCTGAATATATTGTGCTATTCTTAGTTAGTGTATTGTCTGTCTTTGTTAATGTTTGTTTATAATGGAGCACTGTGACGAAAAATAATTTCCCCTAGGGATCAATAAAGTATTCTGATTCTGATTCTGAATAGATATAAACTAGCAGCCACCAGGAAGCAGACAAATGACTTATTACAGATCTTCCTTATTGAAATTATGCATAAGCTTAATTTTCTATGCCATCAGAATGTATCTGAATTATAGTTTTAACTTTAACCTTTGTATTAAAAGTTGGATGTCTGCATAACTGAAGAGTATGTCTGGTCTGTATCATCTCAAAACTGTACGTACAGTTTTGAGATGATACAGTTTATTCTGAGTTATATACTTTGTGACAGTTGTTGTGGACGTTTCCATTAAATAAAGCCTACAGACAACGGTAGGATGTAGCTAACATCCTTTCATCAAAAACAGCAAAACCTACTTGGTGAGAGCAGCCATCGTGGGTTAAACCCAAGGCAGAGTCTCTGCTGAACCCAACACAGCCTTGGGTTTAAACACCTTCTACAGAACCAAAAGGCAGTACACCGCTGTTTTCACACCTTTGGTCTTCCCCAGAGAAAAGTTCACACTCCCTTGCTTCCTCTTACAGTGGAGAAGACAAAAGATTAACTCTTCCTGTGTGAACGCCTGCTTCCAACTTCCTGAGATACCTTATGTTAGCGGAATGAATGTGTGAGACATTGAGGCATGCTAAAATCCCGTGGCACCAAAGCATTGTACAATAAAATAATGTGAATAATACATAAATATAAATAAAAGATATTCCTTTACACAGTATAGGTACATAATACTCCACAGGCCGTAACACTGTAATATAAATAAAATGATAAATGATCATTTTAAATGATAAAAATGATAATCAAATAATAAGAAAAAGCAAAGTGAAAAATAAATGTTATCCACATGAACTAAATTAAAAATGATGTTTATCTTTTGATAATGTAACACAGCCTTTGTCCCAACCAGGACTGGAACCTGCGCTCAGACGGTGCGATTTGATTGGCTGATTCTCCGTTACACCCATACGCCATGGGCCAAAGTACAAAACTATCAAGAACCCCCTCCTTGCACTGGTTGCATAAATTTCAGGTGGCATTTTTAAAACATGCCATGACATAACACACAGCTGCTATAATCACAAAGGGGGTCAAATGTCAATTATCGTTATAGGTTCTTGCTATATGTTATGTCTTAAGGGCCTAAGTTCCCTTACGAAACAAGACCTCAAGCAATCCTAAGGCTAATTAGCACGGCTAGCATTTTAAAAAACATTTGTTAAATGTCTGTGCTAGCATATAGCTGTATTACAGCATGGTAAGTAGCGAGAACGCTAAGTTTTTGTTACCTTTGAAAAGAAAAATGTGAAGACGTAATATTAGCATATGCTAATGTTATTCACTCAAGCAAACATCTCAGGTACTGACTTGCTGCTTTCTAATATCTGTGTTTATTTCTGGATATACCTACATGGTTATTAGACATCCCACATAAAGGGTAACAAAGGCAGTAACTATAAATGACCATAACTTTACTGTAAATTACATTGCGATGGGCTCATTCATATAGTTCTATCACGTGCACACGCATGTTAGCAACCGTAACCACGGCCCGCTGTAGGTATATGAATGCTGCACAAGGTTCCAGTCGTCCCTTTACACTTGCTCTTGGACTTGTCTTGACCTGCTCCAAGCTCAGCTTGTGGATAGATAACGTTTGGAGAATATTCTACAGAAAGCGGATTTTACTAGAAAGCGACAACAACTACTGCATCTTTGGATCTTTTGTACTCATGTTTCATCATAACAGCAAAGCTTGAAGATGGCTCGTCGTGGACCCCGACTCGTCGACAGTCACCTGGTACAAAATTTCAAAAATTTCTTCAATTATTTAAGAGTCACTAGATGACTATAATAATTTAACAAGTTCCAGTGTGAATATCAAGTTTTAATGTCATCAAAATAAGTGTATTCCAAGACTTTTCCCGGTAAATTGCTTGTATGCTTTAAATTTTCCAGGAGAGGTGTAGAATTTATTACCGACTGGTGTATGAATGTGAAAAAGGTGTTACTTTGATTTAAAGCCTTCAAATTTGACACTTTTTTCAAATGAAATGGTTAAAATTAGCTTAACATTAGTAAAAAAGCCCCCTACCCCAAATATACATATATATGTGTATATCGGTTTCTATGGTAACAGCAACGGTAGAACATATGTAAACATACCAGATCCCCTGTAGGTCCTAACATCATTTTCTTCTCTGGATCAAAGGCTTCACTTAAATAAACTATAACTATAACTTTTGTAAGCTACATAATGCCATTAGTTAGTTATAAATCAGGGGTCGGCAACCCTAGGCACGTGCCACCGTTGGCACGCGAAGGGTTAACTGATAGCACGCACGACCATAGCTGGACTGGCCATCGGGCATAAGGGCATTTGCTCGGTGGCCCGATTATTATCATTATTATTATTTTTTTGGTGGTGGACTGACCAGAAGCTGATCGGTGTGTAAAAATAACTCAGTTGTTTGGTGGTGGCTATGGCGGAGCTTCCACAGATTCAGTAAAATTAACAAGTGGTGGAGGCCAGCAGGTGGATGAGGGAAGGGGAGGCAGGAGTCGGAGAGACCCGAGGCAGCCGCCGGTCGGAGCGTCAGGTGAACTGAACTTCAGGTAAGAAGTTAATGACCTGCAGTTTATCTGGGTCAGATATAAACCAAGTTTAGGTGGAGTTTATTTTCGTTGTGCTGACTTTTTACAGTCAGTTACAATAACTCGTACTGCGTACTAGCTAGCATGACGGAATTTATATACTGCTGGGCGGGTGCTATGATTTTATTGATAGTGAACTTTATTTTATTCATAAGGTTAGTTAGTAGAGTTGCCAACCTCCGGTACAAACGGAATCGTCCTGCATTCAGAGAAATTATTACCCGTTTCGGTTGAGCTGAGAAGGAACACAGTTTGTCCCGTACTTCAGCCAGGATGGAAAAGACACAAAGCTGAGTTATTGTGTCTTTGCTGCACAGCTGCATCTTCTTCTCCTCTCATTCTCTCCCCTCTCTCTCCTGTTGCTACTTCAATCGTGAAACTGATCAATGATCAATGATCAGCTTTTCTCTCTTGTTTGTTTATCGCTCACTTTGCGCCAGAAAGAGGAAACTGCCGGATGTCGCACTAAACAACAGCAGCACGTTTAAGCTTGGTCAGCTGTTGTTAGAATGTATTTAATATTAATTTCTAGTATCAGCTGATGTTTGCTGGAGCCACAGCTGTAAAAACTGCTGGTCATGATATCGGTTTGTATATCTGGTGAGAGGGAAACATGAAGATGAAACCAGGAGATGTCCTTACTAAATCATCAGAGCTGAACAGGTGATGGAGAAACAGGTTTACCTTTTAGGTGACATGAATGAGTTGAAGGGAAGTTATGAACTGTTTCTGAGAGACAAATAACACCAGGATCCTTTTCTACGTAGCTGACAGCTGGTAACTGTGCAGGTCTAGCAAAGTTTTGCCAGGGGCCAGGTAGGGCATGAACAGGGAAAGGGGGGCACAAAGAAATACTTTCTTATTCTCATTTAAAATGTCTGGCTGTTATTAAATAATTATCTAAAGCTTACAACCAAAGTTTTCATCTGACGTAAAATGAATAGAAATCATACATTTACCAACAAGACAGTGTACATCACTGTCACAACAGCGTTTGTTTTCATTCAAAGGCTTTATGGCTTTAATATCTGGGGGGCCGGTCTTTAGTCAAATTGCATCCATAGACTCGAGACACAATGCATTTTTGGGACTTTCAGGTGTATGGACCAATGTTTTATTTTCTGATCAAACCAGAAATCTTTAATGAGCAGCTAGATTTGTCTGGCATTAACTGGCTGAGTTAATGCCAGTTAATGCGACATCGAAGCAGCTGGAATCTACAGCTGTGCATGTTCATGGAGCTTGCATTTTCACCTGCTGGACATCACTACCTGACAAGTTTAACTGTCTTCAGAACATTGCAGAGGCCTTATTGACAGTATTTGGCTCTACATATCTGTGTGAGCAGATTTTCTCTCACATGAGTGTCCTCAGGTAGCTGTCTGAATGTTGGACACTCGGAGACCTGTGTCTCTGAGTGGGAGACCAGAGATCACATTAACATGTGTGTCTCTGTATTAACAAACATACCATATTGGCCCAGTTTATTTTTCTTATCATTGTTGTGAGGAGACCATAAATAGCATTTGTATTTTCTGTTGTACAGTTCATTTGCCGTTATGGAGTTCTTGTTATGAATAAAAAGTGTTTTTTTTTGTTTCAAAATAGCTGATAACTATTCGCTGATAGCTGCCAACATTTGCAAACAAATATAATTCTATAAAGTGGTTCTATATAATGTGTAACTGTTAATATAGAGCGTTATTAAATTTATTGCTAATGCAATCATATGGCACACTGACTTCTGAGGAAATTTTAAATGGCACTCGCCATCAAAAAGGTTGCCTACCCCTGTTATAAATTATAAGTAGTTATAAATTTACTGTAGAATATTTATATAATAAGGTATTCATGCCCAGTTCTTTACAAATCAATACCTATTATCCATTACCTACTCGAACGCAGTGTTTGCATAAAGGTTTAAAAAGAACAAATAAACAAAATGGACGTATACAAAATACAATACTGTTACCTTAACAGGGTAGTGTGCACAGAGTGAGCTGCCTTGGCAGAGATTTGGTGCTCTTTTTTAAAAATGGATGCTTCACTTAATGATTGTGGACATAGTTGACATCTTGTTTTCTTCTCACATGAACAAGTAAAGTGTCATTCAGTCTGATATAAATGTAGCCTGTAGCTTAGCACTGGGTGTTTACTACATTCCTAATGTTATTTTAAACTTGTTTCCTTACAGGCTGTCTTGACTACATTGTTGAACGTCCCGAGAACGAGGCCTTTCTGAAGTCATGAGGATCCTTGATGACACTCTCCTGAGCGCCATCTCTTCTGATGAAGCATGGGACACTGAAACCGAGCGCGTCAATAAAGGTGAGTACATCGCCCTCTCCCCTCTTCTCATGAAGAACTGGATGCTGATGTGTGTCAGTGAAGTGGAAGGTGAGTACCCCCCACCTCCCTTTCTTGCACTGAGGTCTGCTTATTGTAAATATCTTGTTCTTGTTTTTACACCTTTAAAGTTGACCTTTGACCTTTTCAGTGTTGGCAAGACACTTTCTTGCACTGAGGTCTGCTTATTGTAAATATCCTTTTTTTTTACACTTTAAGTTGACCTTTACCTTTTCAGTGTTGGAAAGACACTTTCTTGCACTGAGATCTGCTCATTGTAAATATCTTGTACTTGTTTGTGCACCTTTTAATTTTAAAGATTAACAAGATGGCGGCGCGCACGGTGCAGCGGCTCTTAGCTCTCCAGTTTGGTGCTCGTTTTTACTTTTACTGTGTATATTTTTAAATGTTTGCAACGCCGTCATCTCTTACAGTCGCCAGAACCTAATTGACCTAGGTTTCAAATATAGTTTGTCTGTTTCTGGCGAATATCAGCGAACACACAACATCCTGGAGGAGATAGCGAGACCGCCAGGGTCACCGTGGATGGTCTGCCCGCCAGCAAGCGTAGGAGGCGACGGAGGGAGAGAAAGCAGAAGAGGGGATGCCGGTCGGGCTCAGATGCTAGGCTACGCAAACAACCACACCGGCCAGCACTTCCGCGCCTTTTCGTATCGAACGCCAGATCCATCACCCACAAATTGGACGAATTGGAGCTACAGATAGCCACCACGAGCTTTGCACGCAACTGCAGCATTATTCTTATTACGGAGTCGTGGCTTCACCCGCTGATTCCCGACGCTGCAGTCGAGTTAGCAGGCCGCACGCTACATCGGCACGACAGAAACAGCAACTCAGGTAAAAGCAGAGGAGGGGGCTATGTGTTTACGTGCATAACGAGTGGTGTTGTAACAGCAGGATCATTCACACACACTGTTCTCCTGATTTGGAGGTTCTGGCAGTCTCGTGCAGACCTTTTACATCCCGAGGGAGTTTACAGTAGTTATTGTGATAGCTGTTTATATACCGCCGGATGCGAACTTCGGCACGGCTCTCAGCCTCTTGCTCAACACCATAAACAAGCAACAGCTTGCCCACCCCGATGGGGTTTTTATTGTCGCCGGTGACTTTAACAAAGCGTGCCTAAAGACTGTGCTTCCTAATTTGTCCAGTTTGTGGACTTGCTACGAGAGGAGAACACACCTTGGATCATGTCTATTCAAACATCAGGCATGCTTTCAGAGCGACACCCCTCCCACCTGGCTGGATCTGACCACCTCTGCATGTCCCTCACCCCCACCTACACCCCTGCTGAGAAAAAAAGCCCCAGACAAAGACAATAAAAACCTGGCCTGAAGGAGCCCTCTCTCAACTGCAGGACTGCTTCTCAACTACTGTATGCATTATTCTCCAGCCACAACCTCCAGGAGTACACGGACACTGTACTCTCGTACATCAGGAACTGTGTTGACAATGTCACCGTCAACAAAAGGGTCAGGGTGTTTCCAAATCAAAAACCCTGGATGAATAGCGAAGTGCAATCCCTCCTAAAAAGCCGCAACACTGCCTTCAAGTCAGGGGACAGGCTGCGTATAGGGCGGCCAGGGCAGACCTGAGTAGAGGCATCAGGAAAGCTAAGGCTGCCTATAGGAGGAGGATTGAAGATCACTTTGCTGACAACGACCCCAGAAAAATGTGGCAGGGGATCAATCACATTACCAACTACAGAAGCAATAACAGGCGACATCTAGGATTAATGCCTCGCTGGCTGAGGATCTAAATCGTTTCTTCGCCCGCTTTGAGACAACCAGACCTCAGCTGTCACACCACTTCCACCCGCCCCCAGCACCGGCACACTAACACTTAGGGAGCATCAAGTGAGGTGTGTTCTAAGGTCAGTGAATCCCAGAAGGCGGCAGGTCCTGATGGAATACATGGAAAGGTTCTCAGAGCATGTGCTGACGAACTGACCGGAGTCTTCACTAAAATCTTCAACCTTTCTTGTCATTAAACACCGTCCCGCCCTGCCTCAAAACCTCCACCATCATCCCCATCG